>NC_064534.1:37269456-37296956 GCF_023856365.1 Brienomyrus brachyistius
GTACTTGGATGGGAGACCACCTTGGAATACCAGGTGCTGTAAGCTTTTCTCACTTTTACTTTATACAGGGGGCGCTCCACTTCACGATTAATTTAAATCTATCACTCCCCTTCCATTTTACTATTTTATATATATATTTTTATTTTCTCTCTTTCATAAAGGCAGCTTTTACACACCGTTTTACTCTAAATACTGCCTGGTAATTCTAGGTGCTGTAAGCTCTTCGTGCCTTTATTCCACCAGGGCGCGATCTTCTCACAAACTTGAAGACTGTCACTCCCCATTCACGTTTTACAACTTATTGTTAATGATAAAGAGACAGCTTTTTACACACAGTTTTAAACAAAGTACTGATATTATTCCTCTTCAACTGACCGCTTTGTTTTCTATGCAAAAACCACTTCGCCACAGAAGACTCGATATTATTGGCATAGCAAGTTCTGCTCTTCTCCTTTCAAAACTTGCTAAAAGCTGTATTTAAAAGAACAGATTGGCCGGGGTAATTCACACCCTTCAATGCCAGCTTAATGTTTAGGTTAGTGGGAATCACAGAGGAATTAGGGATGGAAACTTCTTTGCTGGTGGTAGAAGCGGTCTGGTGAATTTTTAGAGAGAAGAGGCCGTCGATGTTTGAATGTAGAAAATTGTTCTGGCTGCAGCCTGCAGTATGGACTTGTTGGTGTGTGTAGCTCCCAGTGTTCTGACAGCGCGACGTTTTGGGGAAGCATGTGATTCAGCAGCTACCAGTGGGCTTCGTGCGGCGGAGATTTTGTGGCTGTTAGCGGAGTTGATAACAGAGGGTCGTTAAGAGAAGCCTGCATGCAGTAGGCAAAGGAGTAATGTTTGCCGGCGGGGGACGTGCGGCGATTAACCTGTGCGGTAGTGAAAAGGAGTTAAAAAGAAGGAAGTGTGCGGATGCGGAAAGAATGGAATAATTGTGGTAGGCTGCCGGCTGAGTAGTTTGGTGAATGTTTGGTGTGGGTCCGGCGCTGCCGATTGGATGGTGGGGCTGCAGTGTGAGTCAGATAAAAAAAAAAAAAAAAACCAGGAGTAGGATCCAATGGGACCAACTGGCATGTATAGAGGCGTGTAATGCAAAAGGGCTCTTTTTGGTAGCATCTCTCACTTACGGCCATACCACCCTGAACACGCCCGATCTCGTCTGATCTCGGAAGCCAAGCAGGGTAGGGTCTGGTTAGTACTTGGATGGGAGACCACCTGGGAATACCAGGTGCTGTAAGCTTTTCTCACTTTTACTTTATACAGGGGGCGCTCCACTTCACGATTAATTTAAATCTATCACTCCCCTTCCATTTTACTATTTTATATATATATTTTTATTTTCTCTCTTTCATAAAGGCAGCTTTTACACACCGTTTTACTCTAAATACTGCCTGGTAATTCTAGGTGCTGTAAGCTCTTCGTGCCTTTATTCCACCAGGGCGCGATCTTCTCACAAACTTGAAGACTGTCACTCCCCATTCACGTTTTACAACTTATTTGTAATGATAAAGAGACAGCTTTTTACACACAGTTTTAAACAAAGTACTGATATTATTCCTCTTCAACTGACCGCTTTGTTTTCTATGCAAAAACCACTTCGCCACAGAAGACTCGATATTATTGGCATAGCAAGTTCTGCTCTTCTCCTTTCAAAACTTGCTAAAAGCTGTATTTAAAAGAACAGATTGGCCGGGGTAATTCACACCCTTCAATGCCAGCTTAATGTTTAGGTTAGTGGGAATCACAGAGGAATTAGGGATGGAAACTTCTTTGCTGGTGGTAGAAGCGGTCTGGTGAATTTTTAGAGAGAAGAGGCCGTCGATGTTTGAATGTAGAAAATTGTTCTGGCTGCAGCCTGCAGTATGGACTTGTTGGTGTGTGTAGCTCCCAGTGTTCTAACAGCGCGACGTTTTGGGGAAGCATGTGATTCAGCAGCTACCAGTGGGCTTCGTGCGGCGGAGATTTTGTGGCTGTTAGCGGAGTTGATTACAGAGGGTCGTTAAGAGAAGCCTGCATGCAGTAGGCAAAGGAGTAATGTTTGCCGGCGGGGGACGTGCGGCGATTAACCTGTGCGGTAGTGAAAAGGAGTTAAAAAGAAGGAAGTGTGCGGATGCGGAAAGAATGGAATAATTGTGGTAGGCTGCAGGCTGAGTAGTTTGGTGAATGTTTGGTGTGGGTCCGGCGCTGCCGATTGGATGGTGGGGCTGCAGTGTGAGTCAGAAAAAAAAAAAAAAAGAACATTAGTAGGATCCAATGGGACCAACTGTCATGTATAGAGGCGTGTAATGCAAAAGGGCTCTTTTTGGTAGCATTTCTCGCTTACGGCCATACCACCCTGAACACGCCTGATCTCGTCTGATCTCGGAAGCCAAGCAGGGTAGGGTCTGGTTAGTACTTGGATGGGAGACCTCCTGGGAATACCAGGTGCTGTAAGCTTTTCTCACTTTTACTTTATACAGGGGGCGCTCCACTTCACGATTAATTTAAATCTATCACTCCCCTTCCATTTTACTATTTTATATATATATTTTTATTTTCTCTCTTTCATAAAGGCAGCTTTTACACACCGTTTTACTCTAAATACTGCCTGGTAATTCTAGGTGCTGTAAGCTCTTCGTGCCTTTATTCCACCAGGGCGCGATCTTCTCACAAACTTGAAGACTGTCACTCCCCATTCACGTTTTACAACTTATTGTTAATGATAAAGAGACAGCTTTTTACACACAGTTTTAAACAAAGTACTGATATTATTCCTCTTCAACTGACCGCTTTGTTTTCTATGCAAAAACCACTTCGCCACAGAAGACTCGATATTATTGGCATAGCAAGTTCTGCTCTTCTCCTTTCAAAACTTGCTAAAAGCTGTATTTAAAAGAACAGATTGGCCGGGGTAATTCACACCCTTCAATGCCAGCTTAATGTTTAGGTTAGTGGGAATCACAGAGGAATTAGGGATGGAAACTTCGTTGCTGGTGGTAGAAGCGGTCTGGTGAATTTTTAGAGAGAAGAGGCCGTCGATGTTTGAATGTAGAAAATTGTTCTGGCTGCAGCCTGCAGTATGGACTTGTTGGTGTGTGTAGCTCCCAGTGTTCTGACAGCGCGACGTTTTGGGGAAGCATGTGATTCAGCAGCTACCAGTGGGCTTCGTGCGGCGGAGATTTTGTGGCTGTTAGCGGAGTTTATAACAGAGGGTCGTTAAGAGAAGCCTGCATGCAGTAGGCAAAGGAGTAATGTTTGCCGGCGGGGGACGTGCGGCGATTAACCTGTGCGGTAGTGAAAAGGAGTTAAAAAGAAGGAAGTGTGCGGATGCGGAAAGAATGGAATAATTGTGGTAGGCTGCCGGCTGAGTAGTTTGGTGAATGTTTGGTGTGGGTCCGGCGCTGCCGATTGGATGGTGGGGCTGCAGTGTGAGTCAGAAAAAAAAAAAAAAAGAACATTAGTAGGATCCAATGGGACCAACTGTCATGTATAGAGGCGTGTAATGCAAAAGGGCTCTTTTTGGTAGCATTTCTCGCTTACGGCCATACCACCCTGAACACGCCTGATCTCGTCTGATCTCGGAAGCCAAGCAGGGTAGGGTCTGGTTAGTACTTGGATGGGAGACCTCCTGGGAATACCAGGTGCTGTAAGCTTTTCTCACTTTTACTTTATACAGGGGGCGCTCCACTTCACGATTAATTTAAATCTATCACTCCCCTTCCATTTTACTATTTTATATATATATTTTTATTTTCTCTCTTTCATAAAGGCAGCTTTTACACACCGTTTTACTCTAAATACTGCCTGGTAATTCTAGGTGCTGTAAGCTCTTCGTGCCTTTATTCCACCAGGGCGCGATCTTCTCACAAACTTGAAGACTGTCACTCCCCATTCACGTTTTACAACTTATTGTTAATGATAAAGAGACAGCTTTTTACACACAGTTTTAAACAAAGTACTGATATTATTCCTCTTCAACTGACCGCTTTGTTTTCTATGCAAAAACCACTTCGCCACAGAAGACTCGATATTATTGGCATAGCAAGTTCTGCTCTTCTCCTTTCAAAACTTGCTAAAAGCTGTATTTAAAAGAACAGATTGGCCGGGGTAATTCACACCCTTCAATGCCAGCTTAATGTTTAGGTTAGTGGGAATCACAGAGGAATTAGGGATGGAAACTTCGTTGCTGGTGGTAGAAGCGGTCTGGTGAATTTTTAGAGAGAAGAGGCCGTCGATGTTTGAATGTAGAAAATTGTTCTGGCTGCAGCCTGCAGTATGGACTTGTTGGTGTGTGTAGCTCCCAGTGTTCTGACAGCGCGACGTTTTGGGGAAGCATGTGATTCAGCAGCTACCAGTGGGCTTCGTGCGGCGGAGATTTTGTGGCTGTTAGCGGAGTTGATAACAGAGGGTCGTTAAGAGAAGCCTGCATGCAGTAGGCAAAGGAGTAATGTTTGCCGGCGGGGGACGTGCGGCG
Source organism: Brienomyrus brachyistius (assembly GCF_023856365.1). NCBI lineage: Eukaryota > Metazoa > Chordata > Actinopteri > Osteoglossiformes > Mormyridae > Brienomyrus > Brienomyrus brachyistius. The sequence continues at coordinate 37,273,913 of NC_064534.1, forward strand.
ATTAACCTGTGCGGTAGTGAAGAGGAGTTAAAAAGAAGGAAGTGTGCAGATGCGGAAAGAATGGAATAATTGTGGTAGGCTGCCGGCTGAGTAGTTTGGTGAATGTTTGGTGTGGGTCCGGCGCTGCCGATTGGATGGTGGGGCTGCAGTGTGAGTCAGATAAAAAAAAAAAAAAAAAACAGGAGTAGGATCCAATGGGACCAACTGGCATGTATAGACGCGTGTAATGCAAAAGGGCTGTTTTTGGTAGCATCTCTCGCTCACGGCCATACCACCCTGAACACGCCCGATCTTGTCTGATCTCGGAAGCCAAGCAGGGTAGGGTCTGGTTAGTACTTGGATGGGAGACCTCCTGGGAATAGCAGGTGCTATAAGCCTTTCTCACTTTTACTTTATACAGGGGGCGCTCCACTTCACGATTAATTTAAATCTATCACTCCCCTTCCATTTTACTATTTTATATATATATATTTTTTTTTTCTCTCATTCCTAAAGGCAGCTTTTAGAAACCGTTTTACTCTAAATACTTCCTGGTAATTCTAGGTGCTGTAAGCTGTTCGTGCCTTTATTCCACCAGGGCGCGATCTTCTCACAAACTTGAAGACTGTCACTCCCCATTCACGTTTTACAACTTATTGTTAATGATAAAGAGACAGCTTTTTACACACAGTTTTAAACAAAGTACTGATATTATTCCTCTTCAACTGACCGCTTTGTTTTCTATGCAAAAACCACTTCGCCACAGAAGACTCGATATTATTGGCATGGCAAGTTCTGCTCTTCTCCTTTCAAAACTTGCTAAAAGCTGTATTTAAAAGAACAGATTGGCCGGGGTAATTCACACCCTTCAATGCCAGCTTAATGTTTAGGTTAGTGGGAATCACAGAGGAATTAGGGATGGAAACTTCTTTGCTGGTGGTAGAAGCGGTCTGGTGAATTTTTAGAGAGAAGAGGCCGTCGATGTTTGAATGTAGAAAATTGTTCTGGCTGCAGCCTGCAGTATGGACTTGTTGGTGTGTGTAGCTCCCAGTGTTCTGACAGCGCGACGTTTTGGGGAAGCATGTGATTCAGCAGCTACCAGTGGGCTTCGTGCGGCGGAGATTTTGTGGCTGTTAGCGGAGTTGATAACAGAGGATCGTTAAGAGAAGCCTACATGCAGTAGGCAAAGGAGTAATGTTTGCTGGCGGGGGACGTGCGGCGATTAACCTGTGCGGTAGTGAAAAGGAGTTAAAAAGAAGGAAGTGTGCGGATGCGGAAAGAATGGAATAATTGTGGTAGGCTGCCGGCTGAGTAGTTTGGTGAATGTTTGGTGTGGGTCCGGCGCTGCCGATTGGATGGTGGGGCTGCAGTGTGAGTCAGATAAAAAAAAAAAAAAAACCAGGAGTAGGATCCAATGGGACTAACTGGCATGTATAGACGCGTGTAATGCAAAAGGGCTGTTTTTGGTAGCATCTCTCGCTCACGGCCATACCACCCTGAACACGCCCGATCTTGTCTGATCTCGGAAGCCAAGCAGGGTAGGGTCTGGTTAGTACTTGGATGGGAGACCTCCTGGGAATAGCAGGTGCTATAAGCCTTTCTCACTTTTACTTTATACAGGGGGCGCTCCACTTCACGATTAATTTAAATCTATCACTCCCCTTCCATTTTACTATTTTATATATATATATATTTTTTTTCTCTCATTCCTAAAGGCAGCTTTTAGAAACCGTTTTACTCTAAATACTTCCTGGTAATTCTAGGTGCTGTAAGCTGTTCGTGCCTTTATTCCACCAGGGCGCGATCTTCTCACAAACTTGAAGACTGTCACTCCCCATTCACGTTTTACAACTTATTGTTAATGATAAAGAGACAGCTTTTTACACACAGTTTTAAACAAAGTACTGATATTATTCCTCTTCAACTGACCGCTTTGTTTTCTATGCAAAAACCACTTCGCCACAGAAGACTCGATATTATTGGCATGGCAAGTTCTGCTCTTCTCCTTTCAAAACTTGCTAAAAGCTGTATTTAAAAGAACAGATTGGCCGGGGTAATTCACACCCTTCAATGCCAGCTTAATGTTTAGGTTAGTGGGAATCACAGAGGAATTAGGGATGGAAACTTCTTTGCTGGTGGTAGAAGCGGTCTGGTGAATTTTTAGAGAGAAGAGGCCGTCGATGTTTGAATGTAGAAAATTGTTCTGGCTGCAGCCTGCAGTATGGACTTGTTGGTGTGTGTAGCTCCCAGTGTTCTGACAGCGCGACGTTTTGGGGAAGCATGTGATTCAGCAGCTACCAGTGGGCTTCGTGCGGCGGAGATTTTGTGGCTGTTAGCGGAGTTGATAACAGAGGATCGTTAAGAGAAGCCTACATGCAGTAGGCAAAGGAGTAATGTTTGCTGGCGGGGGACGTGCGGCGATTAACCTGTGCGGTAGTGAAAAGGAGTTAAAAAGAAGGAAGTGTGCGGATGCGGAAAGAATGGAATAATTGTGGTAGGCTGCCGGCTGAGTAGTTTGGTGAATGTTTGGTGTGGGTCCGGCGCTGCCGATTGGATGGTGGGGCTGCAGTGTGAGTCAGATAAAAAAAAAAAAAAAACCAGGAGTAGGATCCAATGGGACTAACTGGCATGTATAGACGCGTGTAATGCAAAAGGGCTGTTTTTGGTAGCATCTCTCGCTTACGGGCTTACCACCCTGAACACGCCTGATCTCGTCTGATCTCGGAAGCCATGCAGGGTAGGGTCTGGTTAGTACTTGGATGGGAGACCTCCTGGGAATACCAGGTGCTGTAAGCCTTTCTCACTTTTACTTTATACAGGGGGCGCTCCACTTCACGATTAATTTAAATCTATCACTCCCCTTCCATTTTACTATTTTATATATATATATATATTTCTCTCATTCATAAAGGCAGCTTTTACACACCGTTTTACTATAAATACTTCCTGGTAATTCTAGGTGCTGTAAGCTGTTCGTGCCTTTATTCCACCAGGGCGCGATCTTCTCACAAACTTGAAGACTGTCACTCCCCATTCACGTTTTACAACTTATTGTTAATGATAAAGAGACAGCTTTTTACACACAGTTTTAAACAAAGTACTGATATTATTCCTCTTCAACTGACCGCTTTGTTTTCTATGCAAAAACCACTTCGCCACAGAAGACTCGATATTATTGGCATAGCAAGTTCTGCTCTTCTCCTTTCAAAACTTGCTAAAAGCTGTATTTAAAAGAACAGATTGGCCGGGGTAATTCACACCCTTCAATGCCAGCTTAATGTTTAGGTTAGTGGGAATCACAGAGGAATTAGGGATGGAAACTTCTTTGCTGGTGGTAGAAGCGGTCTGGTGAATTTTTAGAGAGAAGAGGCCGTCGATGTTTGAATGTAGAAAATTGTTCTGGCTGCAGCCTGCAGTATGGACTTGTTGGTGTGTGTAGCTCCCAGTGTTCTGACAGCGCGACGTTTTGGGGAAGCATGTGATTCAGCAGCTACCAGTGGGCTTCGTGCGGCGGAGATTTTGTGGCTGTTAGCGGAGTTGATAACAGAGGATCGTTAAGAGAAGCCTACATGCAGTAGGCAAAGGAGTAATGTTTGCTGGCGGGGGACGTGCGGCGATTAACCTGTGCGGTAGTGAAAAGGAGTTAAAAAGAAGGAAGTGTGCGGATGCGGAAAGAATGGAATAATTGTGGTAGGCTGCCGGCTGAGTAGTTTGGTGAATGTTTGGTGTGGGTCCGGCGCTGCCGATTGGATGGTGGGGCTGCAGTGTGAGTCAGATAAAAAAAAAAAAAAAACCAGGAGTAGGATCCAATGGGACTAACTGGCATGTATAGACGCGTGTAATGCAAAAGGGCTGTTTTTGGTAGCATCTCTCGCTTACGGCCATACCACCCTGAACACGCCTGATCTCGTCTGATCTCGGAAGCCAAGCAGGGTAGGGTCTGGTTAGTACTTGGATGGGAGACCTCCTGGGAATACCAGGTGCTGTAAGCCTTTCTCACTTTTACTTTATACAGGGGGCGCTCCACTTCACGATTAATTTAAATCTATCACTCCCCTTCCATTTTACTATTTTATATATATATATATATTTCTCTCATTCATAAAGGCAGCTTTTACACACCGTTTTACTATAAATACTTCCTGGTAATTCTAGGTGCTGTAAGCTGTTCGTGCCTTTATTCCACCAGGGCGCGATCTTCTCACAAACTTGAAGACTGTCACTCCCCATTCACGTTTTACAACTTATTGTTAATGATAAAGAGACAGCTTTTTACACACAGTTTTAAACAAAGTACTGATATTATTCCTCTTCAACTGACCGCTTTGTTTTCTATGCAAAAACCTCTTCGCCACAGAAGACTCGATATTATTGGCATAGCAAGTTATGCTCTTCTCCTTTCAAAACTTGCTAAAAGCTGTATTTAAAAGAACAGATTGGCCGGGGTAATTCACACCCTTCAATGCCAGCTTAATGTTTAGGTTAGTGGGAATCACAGAGGAATTAGGGATGGAAACTTCTTTGCTGGTGGTAGAAGCGGTCTGGTGAATTTTTAGAGAGAAGAGGCCGTCGATGTTTGAATGTAGAAAATTGTTCTGGCTGCAGCCTGCAGTATGGACTTGTTGGTGTGTGTAGCTCCCAGTGTTCTGACAGCGCGACGTTTTGGGGAAGCATGTGATTCAGCAGCTACCAGTGGGCTTCGTGCGGCGGAGATTTTGTGGCTGTTAGCGGAGTTGATAACAGAGGGTCGTTAAGAGAAGCCTGCATGCAGTAGGCAAAGGAGTAATGTTTGCCGGCGGGGGACGTGCGGCGATTAACCTATGCGGTAGTGAAAAGGAGTTAAAAAGAAGGAAGTGTGCGGATGCGGAAAGAATGGAATAATTGTGGTAGGCTGCTGGCTGAGTAGTTTGGTGAATGTTTGGTGTGGGTCCGGCGCTGCCGATTGGATGGTGGGGCTGCAGTGTGAGTCAGATAAAAAAAAAAAACCAGGAGTAGGATCCAATGGGACTATCTGGCATGTATAGACGCGTGTAATGCAAAAGGGCTGTTTTTGGTAGCATCTCTCGCTTACGGCCATACCACCCTGAACACGCCCATATCTCGTCTGATTTTGGAAGCTAAGCAGGGTAGGGTCTGGTTAGTACTTGGATGGGAGACCACCTGGGAATACCAGGTGCTGTAAGCTTTTCTCACTTTTACTTTATACAGGGGGCGCTCCACTTCACGATTAATTTAAATCTATCACTCCCATTCCATTTTACTATTTTATATATATATATTTTTTTTTCTCTCATTCATAAAGGCAGCTTTTAGAAACCGTTTTACTCTAAATACTTCCTGGTAATTCTAGGTGCTGTAAGCTGTTCGTGCCTTTATTCCACCAGGGCGCGATCTTCGCACAAACTTGAAGACTGTCACTCCCCATTCACGTTTTACAACTTATTGTTAATGATAAAGAGACAGCTTTTTACACACAGTTTTAAACAAAGTACTGATATTATTCCTCTTCAACTGACCGCTTTGTTTTCTATGCAAAAACCACTTCGCCACAGAAGACTCGATATTATTGGCATAGCAAGTTCTGCTCTTCTCCTTTCAAAACTTGCTAAAAGCTGTATTTAAAAGAACAGATTGGCCGGGGTAATTCACACCCTTCAATGCCAGCTTAATGTTTAGGTTAGTGGGAATCACAGAGGAATTAGGGATGGAAACTTCTTTGCTGGTGGTAGAAGCGGTCTGGTGAATTTTTAGAGAGAAGAGGCCGTCGATGTTTGAATGTAGAAAATTGTTCTGGCTGCAGCCTGCAGTATGGACTTGTTGGTGTGTGTAGCTCCCAGTGTTCTGACAGCGCGACGTTTTGGGGAAGCATGTGATTCAGCAGCTACCAGTGGGCTTCGTGCGGCGGAGATTTTGTGGCTGTTAGCGGAGTTGATAACAGATGGTCGTTAAGAGAAGCCTGCATACAGTAGGCAAAGGAGTAATGTTTGCCGGCGGGAGACGTGCGGCGATTAACCTGTGCGGTAGTGAAAAGGAGTTAAAAAGAAGGAAGTGTGCGGATGCGGAAAGAATGGAATAATTGTGGTAGGCTGCCGGCTGAGTAGTTTGGTGAATGTTTGGTGTGGGTCCGGCGCTGCCGATTGGATGGTGGTGCTGCAGTGTGAGTCAGATAAAAAAAAAAAAAAAAACCAGGAGTAGGATCCAATGGGACTAACTGGCATGTATAGACGCGTGTAATGCAAAAGGGCTGTTTTTGGTCGCGTCTTTCGCTTATGGCCATACCACCCTGAACACGCCCGATCTCGTCTGATCTCGGAAGCTAAGCAGGGTAGGGTCTGGTTAGTACTTGGATGGGAGACCACCTGGGAATACCAGGTGCTGTAAGCCTTTCTCACTTTTACTTTATACAGGGGGCGCTCCACTTCACGATTAATTTAAATCTATCACTCCCCTTCCATTTTACTATTTTATATATATATATATATATTTCTCTCATTCATAAAGGCAGCTTTTACACACCGTTTTACTCTAAATACTGCCTGGTAATTCTAGCTGCTGTAAGCTGTTCGTGCCTTTATTCCACCAGGGCGCGATCTTCTCACAAACTTGAAGACTGTCACTCCCCATTCACATTTTACAACTTATTGTTAATGATAAAGAGACAGCTTTTTACACATAGTTTTAAACAAAGTACTGATATAATTCCTCTTCAACTCACCGCTTTGTTTTCTATGCAAAAACCACTTCGCCACAGAAGACTCGATATTATTGGCATATTATCTGCTCTTCTCCTCCTTTCAAAACTTGCTAAAAGCTGTATTTAAAAGAGCAGGTTGGCCGGGGTAATTCACACCCTTCAATGCCAACTTAATGTTTAGGTTAGTGGGAATCACAGAGGAATTAGGGATGGAAACTTCTTTGCTGGTGGTAGAAGCGGTCTGGTGAATTTTTAGAGAGAAGAGGCCGTCGATGTTTGAATGTAGAAAATTGTTCTGGCTGCAGCCTGCAGTATGGACTTGTTGGTGTGTGTAGCTCCCAGTGTTCTGACAGCGCGACGTTTTGGGGAAGCATGTGATTCAGCAGCTACCAGTGGGCTTCGTGCGGCGGAGATTTTGTGGCTGTTAGCTGAGTTGATAGCAGAGGGTCGTTAAGAGAAGCCTGCATGCGGTAGGCAAAGGAGTAATGTTTGCCGGCGGGGGACGTGCGGCGATTAACCTGTGAGGTAGTGAAAAGGACTTAAAGAGAAGGAAGTGTGCGGATGCGGAAAGAATGGAATAATTGTGGTAGGCTGCCGGCTGAGTAGTTTGGTGAATGTTTGGTGTGGGTCCGGCGCTGCCGATTGGATGGTGGTGCTGCAGTGTGAGTCAGATAAAAAAAAAAAAAAAACCAGGAGTAGGATCCAATGGGACTAACTGGCATGTAGAGACGCGTGTAATGCAAAAGGGCTGTTTTGGGTAGCATCTCTCGCTTACGGCCATACCACCCTGAACACGCCTGATCTCGTCTGATCTCGGAAGCCAAGCAGGGTAGGGTCTGGTTAGTACTTGGATGGAAGACCATCTGGGAATACCAGGTGCTGTAAGCCTTTCTCACTTTTACTTTATACAGGGGGCGCTCCACTTCACGATTAATTTAAATCTATCACTCCCCTTCCATTTTACTATTTTATATAAATATTTTTTTTTTTTTCTCTCATTCATAAAGGCAGCTTTTAGAAACCGTTTTACTCTAAATACTTCCTGGTAATTCTAGGTGCTGTAAGCTGTTCGTGCCTTTATTCCACCAGGGCGCGATCTTCTCACAAACTTGAAGACTGTCACTCCCCATTCACGTTTTACAACTTATTGTTAATGATAAAGAGACAGCTTTTTACACACAGTTTTAAACAAAGTACTGATATTATTCCTCTTCAACTGACCGCTTTGTTTTATATGCAAAAACCACTTCGCCACAGAAGACTCGATATTATTGGCATAGCAAGTTCTGCTCTTCTCCTTTCAAAACTTGCTAAAAGCTGTATTTAAAAGAACAGATTGGCCGGGGTAATTCACACCCTTCAATGCCAGCTTAATGTTTAGGTTAGTGGGAATCACAGAGGAATTAGGGATGGAAACTTCTTTGCTGGTGGTAGAAGCGGTCTGGTGAATTTTTAGAGAGAAGAGGCCGTCGATGTTTGAATGTAGAAAATTGTTCTGGCTGCAGCCTGCAGTATGGACTTGTTGGTGTGTGTAGCTCCCAGTGTTCTGACAGCGCGACGTTTTGGGGAAGCATGTGATTCAGCAGCTACCAGTGGGCTTCGTGCGGCGGAGATTTTGTGGCTGTTAGCGGAGTTGATAACAGAGGGTATTTAAGAGAAGCCTACATGCAGTAGGCAAAGGAGTAATGTTTGCCGGCGGGGGACGTGCGGCGATTAACCTGTGCGGTAGTGAAAAGGAGTTAAAAAGAAGGAAGTGTGCGGATGCGGAAAGAATGGAATAATTGTGGTAGGCTGCTGGCTGAGTAGTTTGGTGAATGTTTGGTGTGGGTCCAGCGCTGCCGATTGGATGGTGGGGCTGCAGTGTGAGTCAGATAAAAAAAAAAAAAAAACAGGAGTAGGATCCAATGGGACTAACTGGCATGTATAGAGGCGTGTAATGCAAAAGGGCTGTTTTTGGTAGCATCTCTCGCTTACGGCCATACCACCCTGAACACGCCTGATCTCATCTGATCTTGGAAGCTAAGCAGGTTAGGGTCTGGTTAGTACTTGGATGGGAGACCACCTGGGAATACCAGGTGCTGTAAGCTTTTCTCACTTTTACTTTATACAGGGGGCGCTCCACTTCACGATTAATTTAAATCTATCACTCCCCTTCCATTTTACTATTTTATATATATATATATATTTTTTTTCTCTCATTCATAAAGGCAGCTTTTAGAAACCGTTTTACTCTAAATACTTCCTGGTAATTCTAGGTGCTGTAAGCTGTTCGTGCCTTTATTCCACCAGGGCGCGATCTTCTCACAAACTTGAAGACTGTCACTCCCCATTCACGTTTTACAACTTATTGTTAATGATAAAGAGACAGCTTTTTACACACAGTTTTAAACAAAGTACTGATATTATTCCTCTTCAACTGACCGCTTTGTTTTCTATGCAAAAACCACTTCGCCACAGAAGACTCGATATTATTGGCATAGCAAGTTCTGCTCTTCTCCTTTCAAAACTTGCTAAAAGCTGTATTTAAAAGAACAGATTGGCCGGGGTAATTCACACCCTTCAATGCCAGCTTAATGTTTAGGTTAGTGGGAATCACAGAGGAATTAGGTATGGAAACTTCTTTGCTGGTGGTAGAAGCGGTCTGGTGAATTTTTAGAGAGAAGAGGCCGTCGATGTTTGAATGTAGAAAATTGTTCTGGCTTCAGCCTGCAGTATGGACTTGTTGGTGTGTGTAGCTCCCAGTGTTCTGACAGCGTGACGTTTTGGGGAAGCATGTGATTCAGCAGCTACCAGTGGGCTTCGTGCGGCGGAGATTTTGTGGCTGTTAGCGGAGTTGATAACAGAGGGTCGTTAAGAGAAGCCTGCATGCAGTAGGCAAAGGAGTAATGTTTGCCGGCGGGGGACGTGCGGCGATTAACCTGTGCGGTAGTGAAAAGGAGTTAAAAAGAAGGAAGTGTGCGGATGCGGAAAGAATGGAATAATTGTGGTAGGCTGCCGGCTGAGTAGTTTGGTGAATGTTTGGTGTGGGTCCGGCGCTGCCGATTGGATGGTGGTGCTGCAGTGTGAGTCAGATAAAAAAAAAAAAAAACCAGGAGTAGGATCCAATGGGACTAACTGGCATGTATAGACGCGTGTAATGCAAAAGGGCTGTTTTTGGTAGCGTCTCTCGCTTATGGCCATACCACCCTGAACACGCCCGATCTCGTCTGATCTCAGAAGCTAAGCAGGGTAGGGTATGGTTAGTACTTGGATGGGAGACCACCTGGGAATACCAGGTGCTGTAAGCTTTTCTCACTTTTACTTTATACAGGGGGCGCTCCACTTCACGATTAATTTAAATCTATCACTCCCCTTCCATTCTACTATTTTATATATATTTTTTTATTTTCTCTCTTTCATAAAGGCAGCTTTTACACACCGTTTTACTCAAAATACTGCCTGGTAATTCTAGGTGCTGTAAGCTCTTCGTGCCTTTATTCCACCAGGGCGCGATCTTCTCACAAACTTGAAGACTGTCACTCCCCATTCACGTTTTACAACTTATTGTTAATGATAAAGAGACAGCTTTTTACACACAGTTTTAAACAAAGTACTGATATTATTCCTCTTCAACTGACCGCTTTGTTTTCTATGCAAAAACCACTTCGCCACAGAAGACTCGATATTATTGGCATAGCAAGTTCTGCTCTTCTCCTTTCAAAACTTGCTAAAAGCTGTATTTAAAAGAACAGATTGGCCGGGGTAATTCACACCCTTCAATGCCAGCTTAATGTTTAGGTTAGTGGGAATCACAGAGGAATTAGGGATGGAAACTTCTTTGCTGGTGGTAGAAGCGGTCTGGTGAATTTTTAGAGAGAAGAGGCCGTCGATGTTTGAATGTAGAAAATTGTTCTGGCTGCAGCCTGCAGTATGGACTTGTTGGTGTGTGTAGCTCCCAGTGTTCTGACAGCGCGACGTTTTGGGGAAGCATGTGATTCAGCAGCTACCAGTGGGCTTCGTGCGGCGGAGATTTTGTGGCTGTTAGCGGAGTTGACAACAGAGGGTCGTTAAGAGAAGCCTGCATGCAGTAGGCAAAGGAGTAATGTTTGCTGGCGGGGGACGTGCGGCGATTAACCTGTGCGGTAGTGAAAAGGAGTTAAAGAGAAGGAAGTGTGCGGATGCGGAAAGAATGGAATAATTGTGGTAGGCTGCCGGCTGAGTAGTTTGGTGAATGTTTGGTGTGGGTCCGGCGCTGCCGATTGGATGGTGGGGCTGCAGTGTGAGTCAGATAAAAAAAAAAAAAAAAAACCAGGAGTAGGATCCAATGGGACTAACTGACATGTATAGACGCGTGTAATGCAAAAGGGCTGTTTTTGGTCGAGTCTCTCGCTTATGGCCATACCACCCTGAACACACCCGATCTCATCCGATCTCAGAAGCCAAGCAGGGTAGGGTCTGGTTAGTACTTGGATGGGACACGTCCTGGGAATACCAGGTGCTGTAAGCTTTTCTCACTTTTACTTTATACAGGGGGCGCTCCACTTCACGATTAATTTAAATCTATCACTCCCCTTCCATTTTACTATTTTATATATATATATATTTTTCTCTCATTCATAAAGGCAGCTTTTAGAAACCGTTTTACTCTAAATACTTCCTGGTAATTCTAGGTGCTGTAAGCTGTTCGTGCCTTTATTCCACCAGGGCGCGATCTTCTCACAAACTTGAAGACTGTCACTCCCCATTCACGTTTTACAACTTATTGTTAATGATAAAGAGACAGCTTTTTACACACAGTTTTAAACAAAGTACTGATATTATTCCTCTTCAACTGACCGCTTTGTTTTCTATGCAAAAACCACTTCGCCACAGAAGACTCGATATTATTGGCATAGCAAGTTCTGCTCTTCTCCTTTCAAAACTTGCTAAAAGCTGTATTTAAAAGAACAGATTGGCCGGGGTAATTCACACCCTTCAATGCCAGCTTAATGTTTAGGTTAGTGGGAATCACAGAGGAATTAGGGATGGAAACTTCTTTGCTGGTGGTAGAAGCGGTCTGGTGAATTTTTAGAGAGAAGAGGCCGTCGATGTTTGAATGTAGAAAATAGTTCTGGCTGCAGCCTGCAGTATGGACTTGTTGGTGTGTGTAGCTCCCAGTGTTCTGACAGCGCGACGTTTTGGGGAAGCATGTGATTCAGCAGCTACCAGTGGGCTTCGTGCGGCGGAGATTTTGTGGCTGTTAGCGGAGTTGATAACAGAGGGTCGTTAAGAGAAGCCTGCATGCAGTAGGCAAAGGAGTAATGTTTGCCGGCGGGGGACGTGCGGCGATTAACCTGTGCGGTAGTGAAAAGGAGTTAAAAAGAAGGAAGTGTGCGGATGCGGAAAGAATGGAATAATTGTGGTAGGCTGCCGGCTGAGTAGTTTGGTGAATGTTTGGTGTGGGTCCGGCGCTGCCGATTGGATGGTGGTGCTGCAGTGTGAGTCAGATAAAAAAAAAAAAAAACCAGGAGTAGGATCCAATGGGACTAACTGGCATGTATAGACGCGTTTAATGCAAAAGGGCTGTTTTTGGTCACGTCTCTCGCTTATGGCCATACCTCCCTGAACACACCCGATCTCATCCGATCTCAGAAGCCAAGCAGGGTAGGGGCTGGTTAGTACTTTGATGGGAGACCTCCTGGGAATACCAGGTGCTGTAAGCTTTTCTCACTTTTACTTTATACAGGGGGCGCTCCACTTCACGATTAATTTAAATCTATCACTCCCCTTCCATTTTACTATTTTATATATATATATTTTTTTCTCTCATTCATAAAGGCAGCTTTTACACACCGTTTTACTTTAAATACTTCCTGGTAATTCTATGTGCTGTAAGCTGTTCGTGCCTTTATTCCACCAGGGCGCGATCTTCTCACAAACTTGAAGACTGTCACTCCCCATTCACGTTTTACAACTTATTGTTAATGATAAAGAGACAGCTTTTTACACACAGTTTTAAACAACGTACTGATATTATTCCTCTTCAACTGACCGCTTTGTTTTCTATGCAAAAACCACTTCACCACAGAAGACTCGATATTATTGGCATAGCAAGTTCTGCTCTTCTTCTTTCAAAACTTGCTAAAAGCTGTATTTAAAAGAACAGATTGGCCGGGGTAATTCACACCCTTCAATGCCAGCTTAATGTTTAGGTTAGTGGGAATCACAGAGGAATTAGGGGTGGAAACTTCTTTGCTGGTGGTAGAAGCGGTCTGGTGAATTTTTAGAGAGAAGAGGCCGTCGATGTTTGAATGTAGAAAATTGTTCTGGCTGCAGCCTGCAGTATGGACTTGTTGGTGTGTGTAGCTCCCAGTGTTCTGACAGCGCGACGTTTTGGGGAAGCATGTGATTCAGCAGCTACCAATGGGCTTCGTGCCGCGGAGATTTTGTGGCTGTTAGCGGAGTTGATAACAGAGGGTCGTTAAGAGAAGCCTGCATGCAGTAGGCAAAGGAGTAATGTTTGCCGGCGGGGGACGTGCGGCGATTAACCTGTGCGGTAGTGAAAAGGAGTTAAAAAGAAGGAAGTGTGCGGATGCGGAAAGAATGGAATAATTGTGGTAGGCTGTCGGCTGAGTAGTTTGGTGAATGTTTGGTGTGGGTCCGGCGCTGCCGATTGGATGGTGGTGCTGCAGTGTGAGTCAGATAAAAAAAAAAAAAAAAGAACATTAGTAGGATCCAATGGGACCAACTGGCATGTATAGAGGCGTGTAATGCAAAAGGGATGTTTTTGGTAGCATCTCTCGCTTACGGCCATACCACCCTGAACACGCCTGATCTCGTCTGGTCTTGGAAGCTAAGCAGGGTAGGGTCTGGTTAGTACTTGGATGGGAGACCACCTGGGAATACCAAGTGCTGTAAGCTTTTCTCACTTTTACTTTATACAGGGGGCGCTCCACTTCACGATTAATTTAAATCTATCACTCCCCTTCCATTTTACTATTTTATATATTTTTTTTTTTTTCTCTCATTCATAAAGGCAGCTTTTAGAAACCGTTTTACTCTAAATACTTCCTGGTAATTCTAGGTGCTGTAAGCTGTTCGTGCCTTTATTCCACCAGGGAGCGATCTTCTCACAAACTTGAAGACTGTCACTCCCCATTCACGTTTTACAACTTATTGTTAATGATAAAGAGACAGCTTTTTACACACAGTTTTAAACAAAGTACTGATATTATTCCTCTTCAACTGACCGCTTTGTTTTCTATGCAAAAACCACTTCGCCACAGAAGACTCGATATTATTGGCATAGCAAGTTCTGCTCTTCTCCTTTCAAAACTTGCTAAAAGCTGTATTTAAAAGAACAGATTGGCCGGGGTAATTCACACCCTTCAATGCCAGCTTAATGTTTAGGTTAGTGGGAATCACAGAGGAATTAGGGATGGAAACTTCTTTGCTGGTGGTAGAAGCGGTCTGGTGAATTTTTAGAGAGAAGAGGCCGTCGATGTTTGAATGTAGAAAATTGTTCTGGCTGCAGCCTGCAGTATGGACTTGTTGGTGTGTGTAGCTCCCAGTGTTCTGACAGCGTGACGTTTTGGGGAAGCATGTGATTCAGCAGCTACCATTGGGCTTCGTGCGGCGGAGATTTTGTGGCTGTTAGCGGAGTTGATAACAGAGGGTCGTTAAGAGAAGTCTGCATGCAGTAGGCAAAGGAGTAATGTTTGCCGGCGGGGGACGTGCGGCGATTAACCTGTGCGGTAGTGAAAAGGAGTTAAAAAGAAGGAAGTGTGCGGATGTGGAAAGAATGGAATAATTGTGGTAGGCTGCCGGCTGAGTAGTTTGGTGAATGTTTGGTGTGGGTCCGGCGCTGCCGATTGGATGGTGGGGCTGCAGTGTGAGTCAGATAAAAAAAAAAAAAAAAGAACATTAGTAGGATCCAATGGGACCAACTGGCATGTATAGAGGCGTGTAATGCAAAAGGGCTGTTTTTGGTAGCATCTCTCGCTTACGGCCATACCACCCTGAACACGCCCGATCTCGTCTGATCTCGGAAGCCAAGCAGGGTAGGGTCTGGTTAGTACTTGGATGGGAGACCTCCTGGGAATACCAGGTGCTGTAAGCCTTTCTCACTTTTACTTTATACAAGGGGCGCTCCACTTCACGATTAATTTAAATCTATAACTCCCCTTCCATTTTACTATTTTATATATATATTTTTTCTCTCATTCATAAAGGCAGCCTTTACACACCGTTTTACTCTAAATACTTCCTGGTAATTCTAGGTGCTGTGAGCTGTTCGTGCCTTTATTCCACCAGGGCGCGATCTTCTGACAAACTTGAAGACTTTCACTCCACATTCACGTTTTACAACTTATTGTTAATAATAAAGAGACAGCTTTTTACACACAGTTTTAAACAAAGTACTGATATAATTCCTCTTAAACTCACCGCTTTGTTTTCTATGCAAAAACCACTTCGCCACAGAATATTCGATATTATTGGCATATTATCTGCTCTTCTCCTCCTTTCAAAACTTGCTAAAAGCTGTATTTAAAAGAGCAGGTTGGCCGGGGTAATTCACACCCTTCAATGCCAGCTTAATGTTTAGGTTAGTGGGAATCACAGAGTAATTAGGGATGGAAACTTCTTTGCTGGTGGTAGAAGCGGTCTGGTGAATTTTTAGAGAGAAGAGGCCGTCGATGTTTCAATGTAGAAAATTGTTCTGGCTGCAGCCTGCAGTATGGACTTGTTGGCGTGTGTAGCTCCCAGTGTTCTGACAGCGTGACATTTTGGGGAAGCATGTGATTCAACAGCAACCAGTGGGCTTCGTGCGGCGGAGATTTTGTGGCTGTTAGCGGAGTTGATAACAGAGGGTCGTTAAGAGAAGCCTGCATGCGGTAGGCAAATGAGTAATGTTTGCCGGCGGGGGACGTGCGGCGATTAACCTGTTCGGTAGTGAAAAGGACTTAAAGAGAAGGAAGTGTGCGGATGCGGAAAGAATGGAATAATTGTGGTAGGCTGCCGGCTGAGTAGTTTGGTGAATGTTTGGTGTGGGTGCGGCGCTGCCGATTGGATGGTGGTGCTGCAGTGTGAGTCAGATAAATAAAATAAAAAACAGGAGTAGGATCCAATGGGACTAACTGGCATGTATAGAGGCGTGTAATGCAAAAGGGCTGTTTTTGTTCGCGGCTCTCGCTTACGGCCATACCACCCTGAACACGCCAGATTTCGTCTGATCTCGGAAGCTAAGCAGGGGTAGGGTCTGGTTAGTACTTGGATGGGAGACTGCCTGGGAATACCACGTGATGTAAGCTTTTCTCACTTTTACTTTATACAGGGGGCACTCCACCTCACGATTAATTTAAATCTATCACTCCCCTTCCATTTTACTATTTTATATATTTCTTTTTTCTCTCATTCATAAAGGCAGCTTTTACACACGTTTTACTCTAAATACTGCATGGTAATTCTAGGTGCTGTAAGCTGTTCGTGCCTTTATTCCACCAGGGCACGATCTTCTCACAAACTTGAAGACTGTCACTCCCCATTCACGTTTTACAACTTATTGTTAATAATAAAGAGACAGCTTTTTACACACAGTTTTAAACAAAGTACTGATATAATTCCTCTTCAACTCACCGCTTTGTTTTCTATGCAAAAACCACTTCGCCACAGAAGACTCGATATTGTTGGCATAGCAAGGTCTGCTCTTCTCCTCCTTTCAAAACTTGCTAAAAGCTGTATTTAAAAGAGCAGGTTGGCCGGGGTAATTCACACCCTTCAATGCCAGATTAATGTTTAGGTTAGTGGGAATCACAGAGGAATTAGGGATGGAAACTTCTTTGCTGATGGTAGAAGCGGTCTGGTGAATTTTTAGAGAGAAGAGGCCGTCGATGTTTCAATGTAGAAAATTGTTCTGGCTGCAGCCTGCAGTATGGACTTGTTGGCGTGTGTAGCTCCCAGTGTTCTGACAGCGTAACGTTTTGGGGAAGCATGTGATTCAACAGCTACCAGTGGGCTTCGTGCGGCAGAGATTTTGTGGCTGTTAGCGGAGTTGATAACAGAGGGTCGTTAAGAGAAGCCTGCATGAGGTAGGCAAAGGAGTAATGTTTGCCGGCGGGGGACGTGCGGCGATTAACCTGTGCGGTAGTGAAAAGGACTTAAAGAGAAGGAAGTGTGCGGATGCGGAAAGAATGGAATAATTGTGGTAGGCTGCCGGCTGAGTAGTTTGGTGAATGTTTGGTGTGGTTCCGGTACTGCCGATTGGATGGTGGGGCTGCAGTGTGAGTCAGATAAAAAAAAAAAAAAAACAGGAGTAGGATCCACTTGGACTAACTGGCATGTATAGAGGCATGTAATGCAAAAGGACTGTTTTTGGTAGTTTTTCTCGCTCAAGGCCGTACCACCCTGAACACGCCCGATCTCGTCTGATCTTGGAAGCCAAGCAAGATAGGGTCTGGTTAGTACTTGGATGGGAGACCTACTGGGAATACCAGGTGCTGTAAGCTTTTCTCACTTTTACTTTATACAGGGGGCACTCCACTTCACGATTAATTTAAATCTATCACTCCCCTTCCATTTTACTATTTTATATATTTTTTTTTTTTTCTCTCATTCATAAAGGCAGCTTTTAGAAACCGTTTTACTCTAAATACTTCCTGGTAATTCTAGGTGCTGTAAGCTGTTCGTGCCTTTATTCCACCAGGGAGCGATCTTCTCACAAACTTGAAGACTGTCACTCCCCATTCACGTTTTACAACTTATTGTTAATGATAAAGAGACAGCTTTTTACACACAGTTTTAAACAAAGTACTGATATTATTCCTCTTCAACTGACCGCTTTGTTTTCTATGCAAAAACCACTTCGCCACAGAAGACTCGATATTATTGGCATAGCAAGTTCTGCTCTTCTCCTTTCAAAACTTGCTAAAAGCTGTATTTAAAAGAACAGATTGGCCGGGGTAATTCACACCCTTCAATGCCAGCTTAATGTTTAGGTTAGTGGGAATCACAGAGGAATTAGGGATGGAAACTTCTTTGCTGGTGGTAGAAGCGGTCTGGTGAATTTTTAGAGAGAAGAGGCCGTCGATGTTTGAATGTAGAAAATTGTTCTGGCTGCAGCCTGCAGTATGGACTTGTTGGTGTGTGTAGCTCCCAGTGTTCTGACAGCGTGACGTTTTGGGGAAGCATGTGATTCAGCAGCTACCATTGGGCTTCGTGCGGCGGAGATTTTGTGGCTGTTAGCGGAGTTGATAACAGAGGGTCGTTAAGAGAAGTCTGCATGCAGTAGGCAAAGGAGTAATGTTTGCCGGCGGGGGACGTGCGGCGATTAACCTGTGCGGTAGTGAAAAGGAGTTAAAAAGAAGGAAGTGTGCGGATGTGGAAAGAATGGAATAATTGTGGTAGGCTGCCGGCTGAGTAGTTTGGTGAATGTTTGGTGTGGGTCCGGCGCTGCCGATTGGATGGTGGGGCTGCAGTGTGAGTCAGATAAAAAAAAAAAAAAAAGAACATTAGTAGGATCCAATGGGACCAACTGGCATGTATAGAGGCGTGTAATGCAAAAGGGCTGTTTTTGGTAGCATCTCTCGCTTACGGCCATACCACCCTGAACACGCCCGATCTCGTCTGATCTCGGAAGCCAAGCAGGGTAGGGTCTGGTTAGTACTTGGATGGGAGACCTCCTGGGAATACCAGGTGCTGTAAGCCTTTCTCACTTTTACTTTATACAAGGGGCGCTCCACTTCACGATTAATTTAAATCTATAACTCCCCTTCCATTTTACTATTTTATATATATATTTTTTCTCTCATTCATAAAGGCAGCCTTTACACACCGTTTTACTCTAAATACTTCCTGGTAATTCTAGGTGCTGTGAGCTGTTCGTGCCTTTATTCCACCAGGGCGCGATCTTCTGACAAACTTGAAGACTTTCACTCCACATTCACGTTTTACAACTTATTGTTAATAATAAAGAGACAGCTTTTTACACACAGTTTTAAACAAAGTACTGATATTATTCCTCTTCAACTGACCGCTTTGTTTTCTATGCAAAAACCACTTCGCCACAGAAGACTCGATATTATTGGCATAGCAAGTTCTGCTCTTCTCCTTTCAAAACTTGCTAAAAGCTGTATTTAAAAGAACAGATTGGCCGGGGTAATTCACACCCTTCAATGCCAGCTTAATGTTTAGGTTAGTGGGAATCACAGAGTAATTAGGGATGGAAACTTCTTTGCTGGTGGTAGAAGCGGTCTGGTGAATTTTTAGAGAGAAGAGGCCGTCGATGTTTCAATGTAGAAAATTGTTCTGGCTGCAGCCTGCAGTATGGACTTGTTGGCGTGTGTAGCTCCCAGTGTTCTGACAGCGTGACATTTTGGGGAAGCATGTGATTCAACAGCAACCAGTGGGCTTCGTGCGGCGGAGATTTTGTGGCTGTTAGCGGAGTTGATAACAGAGGGTCTTTAAGAGAAGCCTGCATGCGGTAGGCAAATGAGTAATGTTTGCCGGCGGGGGACGTGCGGCGATTAACCTGTTCGGTAGTGAAAAGGACTTAAAGAGAAGGAAGTGTGCGGATGCGGAAAGAATGGAATAATTGTGGTAGGCTGCCGGCTGAGTAGTTTGGTGAATGTTTGGTGTGGGTGCGGCGCTGCCGATTGGATGGTGGTGCTGCAGTGTGAGTCAGATAAATAAAAAAAAAAACAGGAGTAGGATCCAATGGGACTAACTGGCATGTATAGAGGCGTGTAATGCAAAAGGGCTGTTTTTGTTCGCGGCTCTCGCTTACGGCCATACCACCCTGAACACGCCAGATTTCGTCTGATCTCGGAAGCTAAGCAGGGGTAGGGTCTGGTTAGTACTTGGATGGGAGACTGCCTGGGAATACCACGTGCTGTAAGCTTTTCTCACTTTTACTTTATACAGGGGGCACTCCACCTCACGATTAATTTAAATCTATCACTCCCCTTCCATTTTACTATTTTATATATTTCTTTTTTCTCTCATTCATAAAGGCAGCTTTTACACACGTTTTACTCTAAATACTGCATGGTAATTCTAGGTGCTGTAAGCTGTTCGTGCCTTTATTCCACCAGGGCACGATCTTCTCACAAACTTGAAGACTGTCACTCCCCATTCACGTTTTACAACTTATTGTTAATAATAAAGAGACAGCTTTTTACACACAGTTTTAAACAAAGTACTGATATAATTCCTCTTCAACTCACCGCTTTGTTTTCTATGCAAAAACCACTTCGCCACAGAAGACTCGATATTGTTGGCATAGCAAGGTCTGCTCTTCTCCTCCTTTCAAAACTTGCTAAAAGCTGTATTTAAAAGAGCAGGTTGGCCGGGGTAATTCACACCCTTCAATGCCAGATTAATGTTTAGGTTAGTGGGAATCACAGAGGAATTAGGGATGGAAACTTCTTTGCTGATGGTAGAAGCGGTCTGGTGAATTTTTAGAGAGAAGAGGCCGTCGATGTTTCAATGTAGAAAATTGTTCTGGCTGCAGCCTGCAGTATGGACTTGTTGGCGTGTGTAGCTCCCAGTGTTCTGACAGCGTAACGTTTTGGGGAAGCATGTGATTCAACAGCTACCAGTGGGCTTCGTGCGGCAGAGATTTTGTGGCTGTTAGCGGAGTTGATAACAGAGGGTCGTTAAGAGAAGCCTGCATGAGGTAGGCAAAGGAGTAATGTTTGCCGGCGGGGGACGTGCGGCGATTAACCTGTGCGGTAGTGAAAAGGACTTAAAGAGAAGGAAGTGTGCGGATGCGGAAAGAATGGAATAATTGTGGTAGGCTGCCGGCTGAGTAGTTTGGTGAATGTTTGGTGTGGTTCCGGTACTGCCGATTGGATGGTGGGGCTGCAGTGTGAGTCAGATAAAAAAAAAAAATAAACAGGAGTAGGATCCACTTGGACTAACTGGCATGTATAGAGGCATGTAATGCAAAAGGACTGTTTTTGGTAGTTTTTCTCGCTCAAGGCCGTACCACCCTGAACACGCCCGATCTCGTCTGATCTTGGAAGCCAAGCAAGATAGGGTCTGGTTAGTACTTGGATGGGAGACCTACTGGGAATACCAGGTGCTGTAAGCTTTTCTCACTTTTACTTTATACAGGGGGCACTCCACTTCACGATTAATTTAAATCTATCACTCCCCTTCCATTTTACTATTTTATATATATATATTTTTTCTTTCATTCATAAAGGCAGCTTTTACACACCGTTTTACTCTAAATACTGCCTGGTAATTCTAGGTGCGGTAAGCTGTTGGTGCCTTTATTCCACCAGGGCGCGATCTTCTCACAAACTTGAAGACTGTCACTCCCCATTCACGTTTTACAACTGATTGTTAATAATAAAGAGACAGCTTTTTACACACAGTTTTAAACAAAGTACTGATATAATTCCTCTTAAACTCACCGCTTTGTTTTCTATGCAAAAACCACTTCGCCACAGAATATTCGATATTATTGGCATATTATCTGCTCTTCTCCTCCTTTCAAAACTTGCTAAAAGCTGTATTTAAAAGAGCAGGTTGGCCGGGGTAATTCACACCCTTCAATGCCAGCTTAATGTTTAGGTTAGTGGGAATCACAGAGGAATTAGGGATGGAAACTTCTTTGCTGGTGGTAGAAGCGGTCTGGTGAATTTTTAGAGAGAAGAGGCCGTCGATGTTTCAATGTAGAAAATTGTTCTGGCTGCAGCCTGCAGTATGGACTTGTTGGCGTGTGTAGCTCCCAGTGTTCTGACAGCGTGACATTTTGGGGAAGAATGTGATTCAGCAGCAACCAGTGGGCTTCGTTCGGCGGAGATTTTGTGGCTGTTAGCGGAGTTGATAACAGAGGGTCTTTAAGAGAAGCCTGCATGCGGTAGGCAAATGAGTAATGTTTGCCGGCGGGGGACGTGCGGCGATTAACCTGTTCGGTAGTGAAAAGGACTTAAAGAGAAGGAAGTGTGCGGATGCGGAAAGAATGGAATAATTGTGGTAGGCTGCCGGCTGAGTAGTTTGGTGAATGTTTGGTGTGGGTCCGGCGCTGCCGATTGGATGGTGGTGCTGCAGTGTGAGTCAGATAAAAAAAAAAAAAAAAACAGGAGTAGGATCCAATGGGACTAACTGGCATGTAGAGACGCGTGTAATGCAAAAGGGCTGTTTTTGGTCGCATCTCTCGCTTACGGCCGTACCACCCTGAACACGCCCGATCTCGTCTGATCTCGGAAGCTAAGCAGGGTAGGGTCTGGTTAGTACTTGGATGGGAGACCACCTGGGAATACCAGGTGCTGTAAGCTTTTCTCACTTTTACTTTATACAGGGGGCGCTCCACTTCACGATTAATTTAAATCTATCACTCCCCTTCCATTTTACTATTTTATATATATATATATATATATATATATATATTTTTTTTTTTTTTTTTTTTTCTCTCATTCATAAAGGCAGCTTTTAGAAACCGTTTTACTCTAAATACTTCCTGGTAATTCTAGGTGCTGTAAGCTGTTCGTGCCTTTATTCCACCAGGGCGCGATCTTCTCACAAACTTGAAGACTGTCACTCCCCATTCACGTTTTACAACTTATTGTTAATGATAAAGAGACAGCTTTTTACACACAGTTTTAAACAAAATACTGATATTATTCCTCTTCAACTGACCGCTTTGTTTTCTATGCAAAAACCACTTCGCCACAGAAGACTCGATATTATTGGCATAGCAAGTTCTGCTCTTCTCCTTTCAAAACTTGCTAAAAGCTGTATTTAAAAGAACAGGTTGGCCGGGGTAATTCACACCCTTCAATGCCAGCTTAATGTTTAGGTTAGTGGGAATCACAGAGGAATTAGGGATGGAAACTTCTTTGCTGGTGGTAGAAGCGGTCTGGTGAATTTTTAGAGAGAAGAGGCCGTCGATGTTTGAATGTAGAAAATTGTTCTGGCTGCAGCCTGCAGTATGGACTTGTTGGTGTGTGTAGCTCCCAGTGTTCTGACAGCGCGATGTTTTAGGGAAGCATGTGATTCAGCAGCTACCAGTGGGCTTCGTGCGGCGGAGATTTTGTGGCTGTTAGCGGAGTTGATAACAGAGGGTCGTTAATAGAAGCCTGCATGCAGTAGGCAAAGGAGTAATGTTTGCCGGCGGGGGACGTGCGGCGATTAACCTGTGCGGTAGTGAAAAGGAGTTAAAAAGAAGGAAGTGTGCGGATGCGGAAAGAATGGAATAATTGTGGTAGGCTGCCGGCTGAGTAGTTTGGTGAATGTTGGGTGTGGGTCCGGCGCTGCCGATTGGATGGTGGTGCTGCAGTGTGAGTCAGATAAAAAAAAAAAAAACAGGAGTAGGATCCAATGGGACTAACTGGCATGTATAGACGCGTGTAATGCAAAAGGGCTGTTTTTGGTAGCATCTCTCGCTTACGGCCATACCACCCTGAA
>NC_064534.1:37301956-37344456 GCF_023856365.1 Brienomyrus brachyistius
ATATATATATATATATTTTTTTTTCTCTCATTCATAAAGGCAGCTTTTAGAAACCGTTTTACTCTAAATACTTCCTGGTAATTCAAGGTGCTGTAAGCTGTTTGTGCCTTTATTCCACCAGGGCGCGATCTTCTCACAAACTTGAAGACTGTCACTCCCCATTCACGTTTTACAACTTATTGTTAATGATAAAGAGACAGCTTTTTACACACAGTTTTAAACAAAGTACTGATATTATTCCTCTT
Source organism: Brienomyrus brachyistius (assembly GCF_023856365.1). Taxonomy (NCBI): domain Eukaryota; kingdom Metazoa; phylum Chordata; class Actinopteri; order Osteoglossiformes; family Mormyridae; genus Brienomyrus; species Brienomyrus brachyistius. Next base: position 37,302,202 of record NC_064534.1, read on the forward strand.
CAACTGACCGCTTTGTTTTCTATGCAAAAACCACTTCGCCACAGAAGACTCGATATTATTGGCATAGCAAGTTCTGCTCTTCTCCTTTCAAAACTTGCTAAAAGCTGTATTTAAAAGAACAGATTGGCCGGGGTAATTCACACCCTTCAATGCCAGCTTAATGTTTAGGTTAGTGGGAATCACAGAGGAATTAGGGATGGAAACTTCTTTGCTGGTGGTAGAAGCGGTCTGGTGAATTTTTAGAGAGAAGAGGCCGTCGATGTTTGAATGTAGAAAATTGTTCTGGCTGCAGCCTGCAGTATGGACTTGTTGGTGTGTGTAGCTCCCAGTGTTCTGACAGCGCGACGTTTTGGGGAAGCATGTGATTCAGCAGCTACCAGTGGGCTTCGTGCGGCGGAGATTTTGTGGCTGTTAGCGGAGTTGATAACAGAGGGTCGTTAAGAGAAGCCTGCATGCAGTAGGCAAAGGAGTAATGTTTGCCGGCGGGGGACGTGCGGCGATTAACCTGTGCAGTACTGAAAAGGAGTTAAAAAGAAGGAAGTGTGCGGATGCGGAAAGAATGGAATAATTGTGGTAGGCTGCCGGCTGAGTAGTTTGGTGAATGTTTGGTGTGGGTCCGGCGCTGCCGATTGGATGGTGGGGCTGCAGTGTGAGTCAGATAAAAAAAAAAAAAAACAGGAGTAGGATCCAATGGGACTAACTGGCATGTATAGACGCGTGTAATGCAAAAGGGCTGTTTTTGGTCGCGTCTCTCGCTTATGGCCATACCACCCTGAACATGCCCGATCTCATCCGATCTCGGAAGCCAAGCAGGGTAGGGTCTGGTTAGTACTTGGATGGGAGACCTCCTGGGAATACCAGGTACTGTAAGCTTTTCTCACTTTTACTTTATACAGGGGGTGCTCCACTTCACGATTAATTTAAATCTACCACTCCCCTTCCATTTTACTATTTTATATATATATATATATATATATATATATATTTTTATCTCATTCATAAAGGCAGCTTTTACACACCGTTTTACTCTAAATACTTCCTGGTAATTCTAGGTGCTGTAAGCTGTTCGTGCCTTTATTCCACCAGGGCACGATCTTCTCACAAACTTGAAGACTGTCACTCCCCATTCACGTTTTACAACTTATTGTTAATGATAAAGACACAGCTTTTTACACACAGTTTTAAACAAAGTACTGATATTATTCCTCTTCAACTGACCGCTTTGTTTTCTATGGAAGCCCGTTTCCGCCACAAAAAGAAAAAAAATAAGTCATAATAACGAGAAACTTTCTCATTATTACAATTTAGTATCTCATAATAACGAGAAACTTTCTCATTTGTACGACTTAGTATCTCATAATAACGAGAAACTTTCTCATTTGTACGACTTAGTATCTCATAATAACGAGAAACTTTCTCATTATTACGACTTAGTATCTCGTTATTATGAGATACTTACTGATTATTATGACTTAGTTTCTCGTTATTATGAGATACTAAGTCGTAATAATGAGAACGTTTCTCGTTATTTTGAGAAACGTTTTTTTTTTTGCAACGAGAATTTTTTTTTTCTAACGATATTTTTTTTTTTTTTACAACGAGAATTTTTTTTTTTCATGACTTCGATTTAAATGACTTGAGGCTTTTTCCGTTTCCGGAGGAAGCTCCAAATCTTCGACTACGTTTATGGCGGGCATGGTATTTTGCGCATCATTATCTAAGGTAAGTGCAGTTGTGTTATTCGTAATTTCATGGTGGCAAGTTTATGGTTCTCAGTTTAGATTTTCGGGTAGGCTGCTTAACGTGATATAGCTAATAGGGAGAGAGTTTCCCAAAGTCGTTGTGACCAAAGAGCAACCTAAAGTGTCTGCGAGAACACATACTACAGTTGTTTTTAATGCTATGGCGTTTTTTGGAAAATTCACTGCAATTTATTATTGTGCATTCTTAATAAACTAGATCTAGCATAAGTGCCAGTCCACGTGATCAGATTTTAGAATTATAAATAAAATAATTTAAACTTACAAATTGTGCTGAATACAGTTCTTCGTGATTTAAGACCACAAGTGAATACAGCATAGAGTTAACTGCAAATGTTATTTACTGCGGTTAGACAAAGCTAGTTAGATTAGTGTATTAGGTTTGCATGTCTGGCTACTTGTATGTCAAGCAATGTGTGATCTATTTACCAAGCGTAATGTTTCATATTTGGTGGGAGGTCGAATATGTAAAAACTTCTTAAAATTTCATTTTCACGCATTGTTTTTTATTGGTTAAATTAGGGGATTTTAACAAGAGGTTCTTCGAATGTATGCTTTTGAAATTTAATCTGTTATTTGATCTGTTCTAAACACCTCTGTGCTATGTTATCGGTGTGATTTTACTGCACCACCAGGCAATGATCCTAAGAAATTGTAACATGCATATGTCCACAGAAATGGGTGACTTGATACAGTTTTTAAGACAAAGAAATGTTCCAGAAGAAACAATTGAAAAATTGGAACAGGAAAAGGTAAGATTTAACTAAACCTAAATTACAGTAATATTTAGCGTCAAAATGAGTGGTAGTCGTAGGCATACACACACACTGTACTTGGTTTCTAAATCTGTGACAGTACTTAAATACTTTGTTGCATTAAAATTGGCTTTCATTTATGTATGTTTAAACAGACTTGCAATATCAATAATGGGAAAGAACAAAATGTCTGTAATACTGTGCATATTTAAATAGATGATTGTATTGCACTATTTGTTTTCTTTAGATTGATGTCAGTGTCATTCTACTGATGACAGATGAGCAACTGAAGACATACTTGCCATCTTATGGAGATCGTCTGGCCGTGCTTGGATTTTGTAGGCGGCAGGAAGATTGTCCCCAAACTCGCAAATCAAAGCTTTTTGATCGCCTAAAATCCAAATTATCCAAAAAACAAAGAACTGAGGAATATGGAAAAGGCTCAACTCAAAAATTGGTCACAAAAAATGCGGAGAAAAGTGTAAGGAAGATAGAATTGGGGTGGATGCATTATGATGATGAAGAAAAGGTTTTAAAACAGGTGAGAACAAGAAAAGGTGGGGGCACACGGAAAATTGATGTCTCAAAGGATTCAAGCAAAGCAGATTTGATAAAAGAAGCGACATGTCTCTTTTTTCCAAATGGAAAGAATGTGAAAGGGAACACCACAGAATTTGAGTTTGACTTGAAAGACTATCAGGAAATGTCAGTGGATGAAAGTGCAACAGTGGGGAAATTGTACGAAGACACTAAATTGCCACTTCTTAGGTTCTACTTGGCAACAAAAACAAAAAATAGTACACAAAATCAGGGGAATGCAAATGTAGAATTTTCTGAAGAAAATTTAAGTTTTCAGGATTTTGAGAGTTCCACCCCTATTATAGAACAGTCATCTCATACATCCCAAAATGCAGATGTACCAGATGTTATCTACATTGGGAATGAGAGAGACACTTCCAGCACCCAAAGCATATCTTTTCTTCACTCCACAGAGGTAGTGAGCACTGAACCATTTACTTTGGATCTTTTGGAAGACAGTAACGTAGTTACATTCGTCACAGATAATCATAGAGGCATTACTGAGCAAAGCATGGATGACACACTGCCTATGTCTCCTGAAAGTCAGAAAACACCAAGAATTCTAGTTGTTCACCGTGGAAATGTACTTCTTGAACTTATTTCACATTTTTCTGATGAAAGTATTCTAAGCAAAAATGTGAAAATCCAGCTTGTACTGCCAGATGGAAATTTTGAGATGGGGCATGATGATGGAGGAGTAGTAAGGGACTGTCTTTCTGAATTCTGGCATGACTTTTACGACCAGTGCACCATGGGTAGTTCTTTGAAAGTGCCTTTTCTTCGTCACGATTTTGGCCAAGCACAGTGGGAAAGTGTTGGCCGTATAATAGCTTTTGGATGGCGGAAGGAAAAGTATCTTCCTGTCAGACTAGCTCCAGTGATTTTGGAACAAGCAGCCTCTGGGTATATCAAGAGTGATTTAATTGAAAATTTCCTCAAGTTTGTTCCAGAAGGAGACCGAGCAGTTTTCGAATCTTGGCGATCAGACTTTGACAGTGTTGACAAGGATGAATTACTTGAGATTTTGGATAATTACCTGTGTAGGAAAAGGCCAACAGCCAACAATTTTGGAGATATCCTTCAAGAGCTAGCACACAAAAAGCTGCTCCAAGAACCTGCATATGTCATTGATCAGTGGGCAACCACACTTTCAACTGCTGGGCTAGAAATTGAGCAGATTTTAACAACTTACGAGTATCTGCTTCCGACAAGCAGAAAAGTTGTGAAGTCCCTTTCCTTCCCAGAGGCACTGAACACCCAGGAGAAGGACATTCAGAGGTATGTAACTACATATGTGAGGGAGTCTGACCCGCAACGACTGTCGCTGTTTCTCAGATTTTGCACAGGATCTGATTTATTTCTTGGTAAAATCATTAGCATTATCTTTACGCAAATAAAAGGCTTTCAGCGGAGACCTATAGCGCATACTTGTGGCTGTGTGTTGGAATTGTCACTCCACTATGACAGTTATCCAGACTTCAGATCAGAGATCAACAAAGTTCTGGAATCAAATGTATGGGTAATGGACATTGTTTAAAAAGTTTGTGGTACTGAAAGTCCACTGTGACTTACGCAAATGTGTACCATGCATGTCTTAAAATGCACAATGTAGTGTTTGTTAACTTTGTTCCATGTAAAGTTTGATTATATCAGTTACACCATGGACACACAATTGTGCACATTTTGTATTGAAACATTTTACCTACACTGAGTGACTTTGTAGCCCTGAACCTTTATCTTTTGTTTGAATTAGACTTATTTGTTTAAAGTGTCAACACCCAACAAAAAGGAGGAAAAGTTGAAAAATCCAAAAGAAAAGGGTAAATGCTAGTGTTAATTTAGATTAATGCAAGTGTTCAGATGTTTTAGACATTTTATGCTTAGGTGTCTTTTGAATTCAAGAAGTTTAATTTGAATGTTCAGATGTTTTAGACATTTTATTCTGAGATTTTTTTATATATATAATTATCGTTATAAGAAACTTATATGTTTTGGTGCTGTGCACTTTATTTTCACTCTATACAGTTTATTTCTGTTAATGTATTGGATATTGCACAGGAATACATTAAAACAAAGTAATTTAAGACAAAAAATGGACTAATAAACAGTGTTTGGACTAATAAATAATACAATGTGAATTTAAATTTAGAATGAGTCTGTTTTGTACTTTTACAAATTCTCATTGAAATCAGTATGAATATAAATGCATATATTCCATGTGATAATTTCAATTGACATTTTTAGCATCAGTACATCACTCAACATTTAGTTCACTAATAATTAGCTCTCTAAGTCTAATGTACATGTCCACCATTTCATAGACATCATCTGACACAGACAGATTATACTCTGACATTAGTTCAACACAAACATGAAATACATCTTCATCACAAGGATAATCTTTAAACAAACAGTCTTCAAGACACAAGTCAGCCAGCTCAGGGTTCACATTCTGCAAGAAATCTGTAGCTCCATATAAATGAGGTACTGTATACATCAGTAAGGGACGTCCGTTAGGGGACCTCGAGTTGTGAACTGGTCTTATTCTGTGATTGTTCCATGCAGACGCAATTTCATCCAGTTCCTCCTGAAGACAGAAGAAATAATAGGCTATTTACACCTCAAGGTGGTGCAATCTGGTTACGTATAAAAACAAGTACTGTAATGGTAATGCATACGTGAACTGTAATGTATAAATGTACAGGTTAAGAACAGTCATGAAAAACATGGAAAAGTCATGGAATTGGAAAATAAAATTTGCTCTGGCGTTTATTTCGTGGTGTTGCAATACACCGCTGAAATATCGGTCTTGAACGAACCGCCTCAGCTCTATTAAGTGAACGATGGGAGAAAGCTGCCGACAGTGAGACGTTTTTAATGTTAGTTGCTCCATACGCCGACTGTGACTTGTATAAATGACGTTCGCGCGTGATATCATAATCAGGGTATGAAATAACTTATTGCACATGGTCATAAGAATATATTTCAGAATGATTAAAAAGTTATAGCAAAGTGGCCCAAGAGAAGACTACAGTTAAGATCGGCTGTTATGTAAAATGCTACGATAATGCATTTGAAAATACAGCACAACCTGACATTATTATGACAGCAAATGTACACGTATTGTTTTGCTTTGCATGCACTACAAACTGGAATATGTGCAATAATTTTATAGCCATAATTTACATTGCCATTGTGTGTGATTGGTGTTCTATGTTATGCCTACCTGAATCATGTTTTGGAAACAAAACTGGATCAGCGATTTGTCCAGAAACGTGTCCATAAAATGTCCATCTTCTTTGAGACTGTCAAAGATGTTCATCCAAAATTGTGCGCACTGGCTTCGGAGAGTGAGCCACCATCTTTCAATTCGTTGGTTAGTAGTACTTGGGCCGAAAGAGACACACTGTGCCGCAAAATTTTCATTGGACTGAAAAAATCTTTGCATATCTGCGATATAACTGTTCTCCGTTCCATGGTCCAGCCTGACTCTTGTAGGGCATCCTTCGTATTCAGAAACAGCTGTTATATAATATCCCGCAATAACGCGTGGATCATTGTTTGTTTTGTAAGATTCGAGCCAAATTATTTTCCGGGAAAACCCGTCGATACATCCACTTATGGCAATGCCGTACGGTTTTAACTTATCATATCCATCGATGTGCCATACGTAATTGGGACCACGGCTATTGTACACTCTCCGACGCAGTCGATTATTTGCCCTTAGATCCACTCCCTGACCGTCTAGTAATCGAAATATCATGCGAACTGTCTCTCTGTCAGTAATAATCCCATGTAACCAACATTTCTGATGCATCCATCTATAGCCGTGCGACTGACCCGATGTTTGTAGCTGTTGTTGAATGAATGCTGCCACAACAGCCTCGTCAGTTTTGTTCTTTCTTCTCCAAAGCTGACGTCTGTACAGAATTCGCTCGAGGGTTCGATTGCTAATTTGAACTCCATGTAACTCTTTCAGCAACGTTAGTATTTCTTTATTTGTGAAGCCCCGTTTAAAGTACTGCTGAACATGCTTAGCAAACATAACTCCGCTAACTCTAGCCACAGTCACCTCAACTTGTTGTACACATTCATAAGGTTCTCCTGAGAAACTGTCATAATAATGAGAAAGTATCTCATAATAACGAGAAACTAAGTCGTAAAAATGAGAAAGTTTCTCGTTATTATGAGATACTTTCTCATTAGTACGACTTAGTATCTCATAATAACGAGAAACTTTCTCATTTTTACGACTTAGTTTCTCGTTATTATGAGATACTTTCTCATTAGTACGACTTAGTTTCTCGTTATTATGAGATACTAAGTCGTAAAAATGAGAAAGTTTCTCGTTATTATGAGATACTTTCTCATTAGTACGACTTAGTATCTCATAATAACGAGAAACTTTCTCATTTTTACGACTTAGTTTCTCGTTATTATGAGATACTTTCTCATTAGTACGACTTAGTTTCTCGTTATTATGAGATACTAAGTCGTAATAATGAGAAAGTATCTCGTTATTATGAGATACTTTCTCATTATTATGACTTAGTTTCTCGTTATTATGAGATACTTTCTCATTAGTACGACTTAGTATCTCATAATAACGAGAAACTAAGTCGTAAAAATGAGAAAGTTTCTCGTTATTATGGGATACTAAGTCGTACTAATGAGAAAGTATCTCATAATAACGAGAAACTAAGTCGAAAAAATTAGAAAGTTTCTTGTTATTATGAGATACTAAGTCGTAATAATGAGAAAGTTTCTCGTTATTATGACTTATTTTTTTTCTTTTTGTGGCGGAAACGGGCTTCCATAGTTTTCTATGCAAAAACCACTTCGCCACAGAAGACTCGATATTATTGGCATAGCAAGTTCTGCTCTTCTCCTTTCAAAACTTGCTAAAAGCTGTATTTAAAAGAACAGATTAGCCGGGATAATTCACACCCTTCAATGCCAGCTTAATGTTTAGGTTAGTGGGAATCACAGAGGAATTAGGGATGGAAACTTCTTTGCTGGTGGTAGAAGCGGTCTGGTGAATTTTTAGAGAGAAGAGGCCGTCGATGTTTGAATGTAGAAAATTGTTCTGGCTGCAGCCTGCAGTATGGACTTGTTGGTGTGTGTAGCTCCCAGTGTTCTGACAGCGCGACGTTTTGGGGAAGCATGTGATTCAGCAGCTACCAGTGGGCTTCGTGCGGCGGAGATTTTGTGGCTGTTAGCGGAGTTGATAACAGAGGGTCGTTAAGAGAAGCCTGCATGCAGTAGGCAAAGGAGTAATGTTTGCCGGCGGGGGACGTGCGGCGATTAACCTGTGCGGTAGTGAAAATGAGTTAAAAAGAAGGAAGTGTGCGGATGCGGAAAGAATGGAATAATTGTGGTAGGCTGCCGGCTGAGTAGTTTGGTGAATGTTGGGTGTGGGTCCGGCGCTACCGATTGGATGGTGGGGCTGCAGTGTGAGTCAGATAAAAAAAAAAAAGAACATTAGTAGTATCCAATGGGACCAACTGGCATGTATAGAGGCGTGTAATGCAAAAGGGCTGTTTTTGGTAGTTTCTCTCGCTTACGGCCATAGCACCCTGAACACGCCCGATCTCATCTGATCTCGGAAGCTAAGCAGGCTAGGGTCTGGTTAGTACTTGGATGGGAGGCCACCTGGGAATACCAGGTGCTGTAAGCTTTTCTCACTTTTACTTTATACAGGGGGCGCTCCACTTCACGATTAATTTAAATCTATCACTCCCCTTCCATTTTACTATTTTATATATATATATATTTTTTTTTTCTCTCTTTCATAAAGCCAGCTTTTAGAAACCGTTTTACTCTAAATACTTCCTGGTAATTCTAGGTGCTGTAAGCTGTTCGTGCCTTTATTCCACCAGGGCGCGATCTTCTCACAAACTTGAAGACTGTCACTCCCCATTCACGTTTTACAACTTATTGTTAATGATAAAGAGACAGCTTTTTACACACAGTTTTAAACAAAGTACTGATATTATTCCTCTTCAACTGACCGCTTTGTTTTCTATGCAAAAACCACTTCGCCACAGAAGACTCGATATTATTGGCATAGCAAGTTCTGCTCTTCTCCTTTCAAAACTTGCTAAAAGCTGTATTTAAAAGAACAGATTGGCCGGGGTAATTCACACCCTTCAATGCCAGCTTAATGTTTAGGTTAGTGGGAATCACAGAGGAATTAGGGATGGAAACTTCTTTGCTGGTGGTAGAAGCGGTCTGGTGAATTTTTAGAGAGAAGAGGCCGTCGATGTTTGAATGTAGAAAATTGTTCTGGCTGCAGCCTGCAGTATGGACTTGTTGGTGTGTGTAGCTCCCAGTGTTCTGACAGCGCGACGTTTTGGGGAAGCATGTGATTCAGCAGCTACCAGTGGGCTTCGTGCGGCGGAGATTTTGTGGCTGTTAGCGGAGTTGATAACAGAGGGTCGTTAAGAGAAGCCTGCATGCAGTAGGCAAAGGAGTAATGTTTGCCGGCGGGGGACGTGCGGCGATTAACCTGTGCAGTACTGAAAAGGAGTTAAAAAGAAGGAAGTGTGCGGATGCGGAAAGAATGGAATAATTGTGGTAGGCTGCCGGCTGAGTAGTTTGGTGAATGTTTGGTGTGGGTCCGGCGCTGCCGATTGGATGGTGGGGCTGCAGTGTGAGTCAGATAAAAAAAAAAAAACCAGGAGTAGGATCCAATGGGACTAACTGGCATGTATAGACGCGTGTAATGCAAAAGGGCTGTTTTTGGTAGCATCTCTCGCTTACGGCCATACCACCCTGAACACGCCCGATCTCGTCTGATCTTGGAAGCTAAGCAGGGTAGGGTCTGGTTAGTACTTGGATGGGAGACCACCTGGGAATACCAGGTGCTGTAAGCTTTTCTCACTTTTACTTTATACAGGGGGCGCTCCACTTCACGATTAATTTAAATCTATCACTCCCCTTCCATTTTACTATTTTATATATATATATATATTTTTTTTCTCTCTTTCATAAAGCCAGCTTTTAGAAACCGTTTTACTCTAAATACTTCCTGGTAATTCTAGGTGCTGTAAGCTGTTCGTGCCTTTATTCCACCAGGGCGCGATCTTCTCACAAACTTGAAGACTGTCACTCCCCATTCACGTTTTACAACTTATTGTTAATGATAAAGAGACAGCTTTTTACACACAGTTTTAAACAAAGTACTGATATTATTCCTCTTCAACTGACCGCTTTGTTTTCTATGCAAAAACCACTTCGCCACAGAAGACTCGATATTATTGGCATAGCAAGTTCTGCTCTTCTCCTTTCAAAACTTGCTAAAAGCTGTATTTAAAAGAACAGATTGGCCGGGGTAATTCACACCCTTCAATGCCAGCTTAATGTTTAGGTTAGTGGGAATCACAGAGGAATTAGGGATGGAAACTTCTTTGCTGGTGGTAGAAGCGGTCTGGTGAATTTTTAGAGAGAAGAGGCCGTCGATGTTTGAATGTAGAAAATTGTTCTGGCTGCAGCCTGCAGTATGGACTTGTTGGTGTGTGTAGCTCCCAGTGTTCTGACAGCGCGACGTTTTGGGGAAGCATGTGATTCAGCAGCTACCAGTGGGCTTCGTGCGGCGGAGATTTTGTGGCTGTTAGCGGAGTTGATAACAGAGGGTCGTTAAGAGAAGCCTGCATGCAGTAGGCAAAGGAGTAATGTTTGCCGGCGGGGGACGTGCGGCGATTAACCTGTGCAGTACTGAAAAGGAGTTAAAAAGAAGGAAGTGTGCGGATGCGGAAAGAATGGAATAATTGTGGTAGGCTGCCGGCTGAGTAGTTTGGTGAATGTTTGGTGTGGGTCCGGCGCTGCCGATTGGATGGTGGGGCTGCAGTGTGAGTCAGATAAAAAAAAAAAAACCAGGAGTAGGATCCAATGGGACTAACTGGCATGTATAGACGCGTGTAATGCAAAAGGGCTGTTTTTGGTAGCATCTCTCGCTTACGGCCATACCACCCTGAACACGCCCGATCTCGTCTGATCTTGGAAGCTAAGCAGGGTAGGGTCTGGTTAGTACTTGGATGGGAGACCACCTGGGAATACCAGGTGCTGTAAGCTTTTCTCACTTTTACTTTATACAGGGGGCGCTCCACTTCACGATTAATTTAAATCTATCACTCCCCTTCCATTTTACTATTTTATATATATATATATTTTTTTTTTCTCTCTTTCATAAAGCCAGCTTTTAGAAACCGTTTTACTCTAAATACTTCCTGGTAATTCTAGGTGCTGTAAGCTGTTCGTGCCTTTATTCCACCAGGGCGCGATCTTCTCACAAACTTGAAGACTGTCACTCCCCATTCACGTTTTACAACTTATTGTTAATGATAAAGAGACAGCTTTTTACACACAGTTTTAAACAAAGTACTGATATTATTCCTCTTCAACTGACCGCTTTGTTTTCTATGCAAAAACCACTTCGCCACAGAAGACTCGATATTATTGGCATAGCAAGTTCTGCTCTTCTCCTTTCAAAACTTGCTAAAAGCTGTATTTAAAAGAACAGATTGGCCGGGGTAATTCACACCCTTCAATGCCAGCTTAATGTTTAGGTTAGTGGGAATCACAGAGGAATTAGGGATGGAAACTTCTTTGCTGGTGGTAGAAGCGGTCTGGTGAATTTTTAGAGAGAAGAGGCCGTCGATGTTTGAATGTAGAAAATTGTTGTGGCTGCAGCCTGCAGTATGGACTTGTTGGTGTGTGTAGCTCCCAGTGTTCTGACAGCGCGACGTTTTAGGGAAGCATGTTATTCAGCAGCTACCAGTGGGCTTCGTGCGGCGGAGATTTTGTGGCTGTTAGCGGAGTTGATAACAGAGGGTCGTTAAGAGAAGCCTGCATGCAGTAGGCAAAGGAGTAATGTTTGCCGGCGGGGGACGTGCGGCGATTAACCTGTGCGGTAGTGAAAAGGAGTTAAAAATAAGGAAGTGTGCGGATGCGGAAAGAATGGAATAATTGTGGTAGGCTGCCGGCTGAGTAGTTTGGTGAATGTTTGGTGTGGGTCCGGCGCTGCCGATTGGATGGTGGTGCTGCAGTGTGAGTCAGATAAAAAAAAAAAAAAGAACATTAGTAGTATCCAATGGGACCAACTGGCATGTATAGAGGCGTGTAATGCAAAAGGGCTGTTTTTGGTAGTTTCTCTCGCTTACGGCCATACCACCCTGAACACGCCCGATCTCGTCTGATCTCGGAAGCTAAGCAGGGTAGGGTCTGGTTAGTACTTGGATGGGAGACCTCCTGGGAATACCAGGTGCTGTAAGCTTTTCTCACTTTTACTTTAAACGGGGGGCGCTCCACTTCACGATTAATTTAAATCTATCACTCCCCTTCCATTTTACTATTATATATATATATATATATTTTTTTTCTCTCATTCATAAAGGCAGCTTTTAGAAACCGTTTTACTCTAAATACTTCCTGGTAATTCTAGGTGCTGTAAGCTGTTCGTGCCTTTATTCCACCAGGGCGCGATCTTCTCACAAACTTGAAGACTGTCACTCCCCATTCACGTTTTACAACTTATTGTTAATGATAAAGAGACAGCTTTTTACACACAGTTTTAAACAAAGTACTGATATTATTCCTCTTCAACTGACCGCTTTGTTTTCTATGCAAAAACCACTTCGCCACAGAAGACTCGATATTATTGGCATAGCAAGTTCTGCTCTTCTCCTTTCAAAACTTGCTAAAAGCTGTATTTAAAAGAACAGGTTGGCCGGGGTAATTCACACCCTTCAATGCCAGCTTAATGTTTAGGTTAGTGGGAATCACAGAGGAATTAGGGACGGAAACTTCTTTGCTGGTGGTAGAAGCGGTCTGGTGAATTTTTAGAGAGAAGAGGCCGTCGATGTTTGAATGTAGAAAATTGTTCTGGCTGCAGCCTGCAGTATGGACTTGTTGGTGTGTGTAGCTCCCAGTGTTCTGACAGCGTGACGTTTTGGGGAAGCATGTGATTCAGCAGCTACCAGTGGGCTTCGTGCGGCGGAGATTTTGTGGCTGTTAGCGGAGTTGATAACAGAGGGTCGTTAAGAGAAGCCTGCATGCAGTAGGCAAAGGAGTAATGTTTGCCGGCGGGGGACGTGCGGCGATTAACCTGTGCAGTACTGAAAAGGAGTTAAAAAGAAGGAAGTGTGCGGATGCGGAAAGAATGGAATAATTGTGGTAGGCTGCCGGCTGAGTAGTTTGGTGAATGTTTGGTGTGGGTCCGGCGCTGCCGATTGGATGGTGGGGCTGCAGTGTGAGTCAGATAAAAAAAAAAAAACCAGGAGTAGGATCCAATGGGACTAACTGGCATGTATAGACGCGTGTAATGCAAAAGGGCTGTTTTTGGTAGCATCTCTCGCTTACGGCCATACCACCCTGAACACGCCCGATCTCGTCTGATCTTGGAAGCTAAGCAGGGTAGGGTCTGGTTAGTACTTGGATGGGAGATCACCTGGGAATACCAGGTGCTGTAAGCTTTTCTCACTTTTACTTTATACAGGGGGCGCTCCACTTCACGATTAATTTAAATCTATCACTCCCCTTCCATTTTACTATTTTATATATATATATTTTTTTTTTTTCTCTCTTTCATAAAGCCAGCTTTTAGAAACCGTTTTACTCTAAATACTTCCTGGTAATTCTAGGTGCTGTAAGCTGTTCGTGCCTTTATTCCACCAGGGCGCGATCTTCTCACAAACTTGAAGACTGTCACTCCCCATTCACGTTTTACAACTTATTGTTAATGATAAAGAGACAGCTTTTTACACACAGTTTTAAACAAAGTACTGATATTATTCCTCTTCAACTGACCGCTTTGTTTTCTATGCAAAAACCACTTCGCCACAGAAGACTCGATATTATTGGCATAGCAAGTTCTGCTCTTCTCCTTTCAAAACTTGCTAAAAGCTGTATTTAAAAGAACAGATTGGCCGGGGTAATTCACACCCTTCAATGCCAGCTTAATGTTTAGGTTAGTGGGAATCACAGAGGAATTAGGGATGGAAACTTCTTTGCTGGTGGTAGAAGCGGTCTGGTGAATTTTTAGAGAGAAGAGGCCGTCGATGTTTGAATGTAGAAAATTGTTCTGGCTGCAGCCTGCAGTATGGACTTGTTGGTGTGTGTAGCTCCCAGTGTTCTGACAGCGCGACGTTTTGGGGAAGCATGTGATTCAGCAGCTACCAGTGGGCTTCGTGCGGCGGAGATTTTGTGGCTGTTAGCGGAGTTGATAACAGAGGGTCGTTAAGAGAAGCCTGCATGCAGTAGGCAAAGGAGTAATGTTTGCCGGCGGGGGACGTGCGGCGATTAACCTGTGCAGTACTGAAAAGGAGTTAAAAAGAAGGAAGTGTGCGGATGCGGAAAGAATGGAATAATTGTGGTAGGCTGCCGGCTGAGTAGTTTGGTGAATGTTTGGTGTGGGTCCGGCGCTGCCGATTGGATGGTGGGGCTGCAGTGTGAGTCAGATAAAAAAAAAAAAACCAGGAGTAGGATCCAATGGGACTAACTGGCATGTATAGACGCGTGTAATGCAAAAGGGCTGTTTTTGGTAGCATCTCTCGCTTACGGCCATACCACCCTGAACACGCCCGATCTCGTCTGATCTTGGAAGCTAAGCAGGGTAGGGTCTGGTTAGTACTTGGATGGGAGACCACCTGGGAATACCAGGTGCTGTAAGCTTTTCTCACTTTTACTTTATACAGGGGGCGCTCCACTTCACGATTAATTTAAATCTATCACTCCCCTTCCATTTTACTATTTTATATATATATATATTTTTTTTTTCTCTCTTTCATAAAGCCAGCTTTTAGAAACCGTTTTACTCTAAATACTTCCTGGTAATTCTAGGTGCTGTAAGCTGTTCGTGCCTTTATTCCACCAGGGCGCGATCTTCTCACAAACTTGAAGACTGTCACTCCCCATTCACGTTTTACAACTTATTGTTAATGATAAAGAGACAGCTTTTTACACACAGTTTTAAACAAAGTACTGATATTATTCCTCTTCAACTGACCGCTTTGTTTTCTATGCAAAAACCACTTCGCCACAGAAGACTCGATATTATTGGCATAGCAAGTTCTGCTCTTCTCCTTTCAAAACTTGCTAAAAGCTGTATTTAAAAGAACAGATTGGCCGGGGTAATTCACACCCTTCAATGCCAGCTTAATGTTTAGGTTAGTGGGAATCACAGAGGAATTAGGGATGGAAACTTCTTTGCTGGTGGTAGAAGCGGTCTGGTGAATTTTTAGAGAGAAGAGGCCGTCGATGTTTGAATGTAGAAAATTGTTGTGGCTGCAGCCTGCAGTATGGACTTGTTGGTGTGTGTAGCTCCCAGTGTTCTGACAGCGCGACGTTTTAGGGAAGCATGTGATTCAGCAGCTACCAGTGGGCTTCGTGCGGCGGAGATTTTGTGGCTGTTAGCGGAGTTGATAACAGAGGGTCGTTAAGAGAAGCCTGCATGCAGTAGGCAAAGGAGTAATGTTTGCCGGCGGGGGACGTGCGGCGATTAACCTGTGCGGTAGTGAAAAGGAGTTAAAAATAAGGAAGTGTGCGGATGCGGAAAGAATGGAATAATTGTGGTAGGCTGCCGGCTGAGTAGTTTGGTGAATGTTTGGTGTGGGTCCGGCGCTGCCGATTGGATGGTGGTGCTGCAGTGTGAGTCAGATAAAAAAAAAAAAAAGAACATTAGTAGTATCCAATGGGACCAACTGGCATGTATAGAGGCGTGTAATGCAAAAGGGCTGTTTTTGGTAGTTTCTCTCGCTTACGGCCATACCACCCTGAACACGCCCGATCTCGTCTGATCTCGGAAGCTAAGCAGGGTAGGGTCTGGTTAGTACTTGGATGGGAGACCTCCTGGGAATACCAGGTGCTGTAAGCTTTTCTCACTTTTACTTTAAACGGGGGGCGCTCCACTTCACGATTAATTTAAATCTATCACTCCCCTTCCATTTTACTATTATATATATATATATATTTTTTTTTTCTCTCATTCATAAAGGCAGCTTTTAGAAACCGTTTTACTCTAAATACTTCCTGGTAATTCTAGGTGCTGTAAGCTGTTCGTGCCTTTATTCCACCAGGGCGCGATCTTCTCACAAACTTGAAGACTGTCACTCCCCATTCACGTTTTACAACTTATTGTTAATGATAAAGAGACAGCTTTTTACACACAGTTTTAAACAAAGTACTGATATTATTCCTCTTCAACTGACCGCTTTGTTTTCTATGCAAAAACCACTTCGCCACAGAAGACTCGATATTATTGGCATAGCAAGTTCTGCTCTTCTCCTTTCAAAACTTGCTAAAAGCTGTATTTAAAAGAACAGGTTGGCCGGGGTAATTCACACCCTTCAATGCCAGCTTAATGTTTAGGTTAGTGGGAATCACAGAGGAATTAGGGATGGAAACTTCTTTGCTGGTGGTAGAAGCGGTCTGGTGAATTTTTAGAGAGAAGAGGCCGTCGATGTTTGAATGTAGAAAATTGTTCTGGCTGCAGCCTGCAGTATGGACTTGTTGGTGTGTGTAGCTCCCAGTGTTCTGACAGCGTGACGTTTTGGGGAAGCATGTGATTCAGCAGCTACCAGTGGGCTTCGTGCGGCGGAGATTTTGTGGCTGTTAGCGGAGTTGATAACAGAGGGTCGTTAAGAGAAGCCTGCATGCAGTAGGCAAAGGAGTAATGTTTGCCGGCGGGGGACGTGCGGCGATTAACCTGTGCAGTACTGAAAAGGAGTTAAAAAGAAGGAAGTGTGCGGATGCGGAAAGAATGGAATAATTGTGGTAGGCTGCCGGCTGAGTAGTTTGGTGAATGTTTGGTGTGGGTCCGGCGCTGCCGATTGGATGGTGGGGCTGCAGTGTGAGTCAGATAAAAAAAAAAAAACCAGGAGTAGGATCCAATGGGACTAACTGGCATGTATAGACGCGTGTAATGCAAAAGGGCTGTTTTTGGTAGCATCTCTCGCTTACGGCCATACCACCCTGAACACGCCCGATCTCGTCTGATCTTGGAAGCTAAGCAGGGTAGGGTCTGGTTAGTACTTGGATGGGAGATCACCTGGGAATACCAGGTGCTGTAAGCTTTTCTCACTTTTACTTTATACAGGGGGCGCTCCACTTCACGATTAATTTAAATCTATCACTCCCCTTCCATTTTACTATTTTATATATATATATATTTTTTTTTTCTCTCTTTCATAAAGCCAGCTTTTAGAAACCGTTTTACTCTAAATACTTCCTGGTAATTCTAGGTGCTGTAAGCTGTTCGTGCCTTTATTCCACCAGGGCGCGATCTTCTCACAAACTTGAAGACTGTCACTCCCCATTCACGTTTTACAACTTATTGTTAATGATAAAGAGACAGCTTTTTACACACAGTTTTAAACAAAGTACTGATATTATTCCTCTTCAACTGACCGCTTTGTTTTCTATGCAAAAACCACTTCGCCACAGAAGACTCGATATTATTGGCATAGCAAGTTCTGCTCTTCTCCTTTCAAAACTTGCTAAAAGCTGTATTTAAAAGAACAGATTGGCCGGGGTAATTCACACCCTTCAATGCCAGCTTAATGTTTAGGTTAGTGGGAATCACAGAGGAATTAGGGATGGAAACTTCTTTGCTGGTGGTAGAAGCGGTCTGGTGAATTTTTAGAGAGAAGAGGCCGTCGATGTTTGAATGTAGAAAATTGTTCTGGCTGCAGCCTGCAGTATGGACTTGTTGGTGTGTGTAGCTCCCAGTGTTCTGACAGCGCGACGTTTTGGGGAAGCATGTGATTCAGCAGCTACCAGTGGGCTTCGTGCGGCGGAGATTTTGTGGCTGTTAGCGGAGTTGATAACAGAGGGTCGTTAAGAGAAGCCTGCATGCAGTAGGCAAAGGAGTAATGTTTGCCGGCGGGGGACGTGCGGCGATTAACCTGTGCAGTACTGAAAAGGAGTTAAAAAGAAGGAAGTGTGCGGATGCGGAAAGAATGGAATAATTGTGGTAGGCTGCCGGCTGAGTAGTTTGGTGAATGTTTGGTGTGGGTCCGGCGCTGCCGATTGGATGGTGGGGCTGCAGTGTGAGTCAGATAAAAAAAAAAAAACCAGGAGTAGGATCCAATGGGACTAACTGGCATGTATAGACGCGTGTAATGCAAAAGGGCTGTTTTTGGTAGCATCTCTCGCTTACGGCCATACCACCCTGAACACGCCCGATCTCGTCTGATCTTGGAAGCTAAGCAGGGTAGGGTCTGGTTAGTACTTGGATGGGAGACCACCTGGGAATACCAGGTGCTGTAAGCTTTTCTCACTTTTACTTTATACAGGGGGCGCTCCACTTCACGATTAATTTAAATCTATCACTCCCCTTCCATTTTACTATTTTATATATATATATATTTTTTTTTTCTCTCTTTCATAAAGCCAGCTTTTAGAAACCGTTTTACTCTAAATACTTCCTGGTAATTCTAGGTGCTGTAAGCTGTTCGTGCCTTTATTCCACCAGGGCGCGATCTTCTCACAAACTTGAAGACTGTCACTCCCCATTCACGTTTTACAACTTATTGTTAATGATAAAGAGACAGCTTTTTACACACAGTTTTAAACAAAGTACTGATATTATTCCTCTTCAACTGACCGCTTTGTTTTCTATGCAAAAACCACTTCGCCACAGAAGACTCGATATTATTGGCATAGCAAGTTCTGCTCTTCTCCTTTCAAAACTTGCTAAAAGCTGTATTTAAAAGAACAGATTGGCCGGGGTAATTCACACCCTTCAATGCCAGCTTAATGTTTAGGTTAGTGGGAATCACAGAGGAATTAGGGATGGAAACTTCTTTGCTGGTGGTAGAAGCGGTCTGGTGAATTTTTAGAGAGAAGAGGCCGTCGATGTTTGAATGTAGAAAATTGTTGTGGCTGCAGCCTGCAGTATGGACTTGTTGGTGTGTGTAGCTCCCAGTGTTCTGACAGCGCGACGTTTTAGGGAAGCATGTGATTCAGCAGCTACCAGTGGGCTTCGTGCGGCGGAGATTTTGTGGCTGTTAGCGGAGTTGATAACAGAGGGTCGTTAAGAGAAGCCTGCATGCAGTAGGCAAAGGAGTAATGTTTGCCGGCGGGGGACGTGCGGCGAT
Source organism: Brienomyrus brachyistius (assembly GCF_023856365.1). Lineage (NCBI taxonomy): Eukaryota > Metazoa > Chordata > Actinopteri > Osteoglossiformes > Mormyridae > Brienomyrus > Brienomyrus brachyistius. The sequence continues at coordinate 37,321,390 of NC_064534.1, forward strand.
TAACCTGTGCGGTAGTGAAAAGGAGTTAAAAATAAGGAAGTGTGCGGATGCGGAAAGAATGGAATAATTGTGGTAGGCTGCCGGCTGAGTAGTTTGGTGAATGTTTGGTGTGGGTCCGGCGCTGCCGATTGGATGGTGGTGCTGCAGTGTGAGTCAGATAAAAAAAAAAAAAAGAACATTAGTAGTATCCAATGGGACCAACTGGCATGTATAGAGGCGTGTAATGCAAAAGGGCTGTTTTTGGTAGTTTCTCTCGCTTACGGCCATACCACCCTGAACACGCCCGATCTCGTCTGATCTCGGAAGCTAAGCAGGGTAGGGTCTGGTTAGTACTTGGATGGGAGACCTCCTGGGAATACCAGGTGCTGTAAGCTTTTCTCACTTTTACTTTAAACGGGGGGCGCTCCACTTCACGATTAATTTAAATCTATCACTCCCCTTCCATTTTACTATTATATATATATATATATTTTTTTTTTCTCTCATTCATAAAGGCAGCTTTTAGAAACCGTTTTACTCTAAATACTTCCTGGTAATTCTAGGTGCTGTAAGCTGTTCGTGCCTTTATTCCACCAGGGCGCGATCTTCTCACAAACTTGAAGACTGTCACTCCCCATTCACGTTTTACAACTTATTGTTAATGATAAAGAGACAGCTTTTTACACACAGTTTTAAACAAAGTACTGATATTATTCCTCTTCAACTGACCGCTTTGTTTTCTATGCAAAAACCACTTCGCCACAGAAGACTCGATATTATTGGCATAGCAAGTTCTGCTCTTCTCCTTTCAAAACTTGCTAAAAGCTGTATTTAAAAGAACAGGTTGGCCGGGGTAATTCACACCCTTCAATGCCAGCTTAATGTTTAGGTTAGTGGGAATCACAGAGGAATTAGGGATGGAAACTTCTTTGCTGGTGGTAGAAGCGGTCTGGTGAATTTTTAGAGAGAAGAGGCCGTCGATGTTTGAATGTAGAAAATTGTTCTGGCTGCAGCCTGCAGTATGGACTTGTTGGTGTGTGTAGCTCCCAGTGTTCTGACAGCGCGACGTTTTGGGGAAGCATGTGATTCAGCAGCTACCAGTGGGCTTCGTGCGGCGGAGATTTTGTGGCTGTTAGCGGAGTTGATAACAGAGGGTCGTTAAGAGAAGCCTGCATGCAGTAGGCAAAGGAGTAATGTTTGCCGGTGGGGGACGTGCGGCGATTAACCTGTGCGGTAGTGAAAAGGAGTTAAAAATAAGGAAGTGTGCGGATGCGGAAAGAATGGAATAATTGTGGTAGGCTGCCGGCTGAGTAGTTTGGTGAATGTTTGGTGTGGGTCCGGCGCTTCCGATTGGATGGTGGTGCTGCAGTGTGAGTCAGATAAAAAAAAAAAAAGAACATTAGTAGTATCCAATGGGACCAACTGGCATGTATAGAGGCGTGTAATGCAAAAGGGCTGTTTTTGGTAGTTTCTCTCGCTTACGGCCATACCACCCTGAACACGCCCGATCTCGTCTGATCTCGGAAGCTAACCAGGGTAGGGTCTGGTTAGTACTTGGATGGGAGACCACCTGGGAATACCAGGTGCTGTAAGCTTTTCTCACTTTTACTTTATACAGGGGGCGCTCCACTTCACGATTAATTTAAATCTATCACTCCCCTTCCATTTTACTATTTTATATATATATATATATTTTTTTTTTTTTTCTCTCTTTCATAAAGCCAGCTTTTAGAAACCGTTTTACTCTAAATACTTCCTGGTAATTCTAGGTGCTGTAAGCTGTTCGTGCCTTTATTCCACCAGGGCGCGATCTTCTCACAAACTTGAAGACTGTCACTCCCCATTCACGTTTTACAACTTATTGTTAATGATAAAGAGACAGCTTTTTACACACAGTTTTAAACAAAGTACTGATATTATTCCTCTTCAACTGAACGCTTTGTTTTCTATGCAAAAACCACTTCGCCACAGAAGACTCGATATTATTGGCATAGCAAGTTCTGCTCTTCTCCTTTCAAAACTTGCTAAAAGCTGTATTTAAAAGAACAGATTGGCCGGGGTAATTCACACCCTTCAATGCCAGCTTAATGTTTAGGTTAGTGGGAATCACAGAGGAATTAGGGATGGAAACTTCTTTGCTGGTGGTAGAAGCGGTCTGGTGAATTTTTAGAGAGAAGAGGCCGTCGATGTTTGAATGTAGAAAATTGTTCTGGCTGCAGCCTGCAGTATGGACTTGTTGGTGTGTGTAGCTCCCAGTGTTCTGACAGCGTGACGTTTTGGGGAAGCATGTGATTCAGCAGCTACCAGTGGGCTTCGTGCGGCGGAGATTTTGTGGCTGTTAGCGGAGTTGATAACAGAGGGTCGTTAAGAGAAGCCTGCATGCAGTAGGCAAAGGAGTAATGTTTGCCGGCGGGGGACGTGCGGCGATTAACCTGTGCAGTACTGAAAAGGAGTTAAAAAGAAGGAAGTGTGCGGATGCGGAAAGAATGGAATAATTGTGGTAGGCTGCCGGCTGAGTAGTTTGGTGAATGTTTGGTGTGGGTCCGGCGCTGCCGATTGGATGGTGGGGCTGCAGTGTGAGTCAGATAAAAAAAAAAAAACCAGGAGTAGGATCCAATGGGACTAACTGGCATGTATAGACGCGTGTAATGCAAAAGGGCTGTTTTTGGTAGCATCTCTCGCTTACGGCCATACCACCCTGAACACGCCCGATCTCGTCTGATCTTGGAAGCTAAGCAGGGTAGGGTCTGGTTAGTACTTGGATGGGAGATCACCTGGGAATACCAGGTGCTGTAAGCTTTTCTCACTTTTACTTTATACAGGGGGCGCTCCACTTCACGATTAATTTAAATCTATCACTCCCCTTCCATTTTACTATTTTATATATATATATATATTTTTTTCTCTCTTTCATAAAGCCAGCTTTTAGAAACCGTTTTACTCTAAATACTTCCTGGTAATTCTAGGTGCTGTAAGCTGTTCGTGCCTTTATTCCACCAGGGCGCGATCTTCTCACAAACTTGAAGACTGTCACTCCCCATTCACGTTTTACAACTTATTGTTAATGATAAAGAGACAGCTTTTTACACACAGTTTTAAACAAAGTACTGATATTATTCCTCTTCAACTGACCGCTTTGTTTTCTATGCAAAAACCACTTCGCCATAGAAGACTCGATATTATTGGCATAGCAAGTTCTGCTCTTCTCCTTTCAAAACTTGCTAAAAGCTGTATTTAAAAGAACAGATTGGCCGGGGTAATTCACACCCTTCAATGCCAGCTTAATGTTTAGGTTAGTGGGAATCACAGAGGAATTAGGGATGGAAACTTCTTTGCTGGTGGTAGAAGTGGTCTGGTGAATTTTTAGAGAGAAGAGGCCGTCGATGTTTGAATGTAGAAAATTGTTCTGGCTGCAGCCTGCAGTATGGACTTGTTGGTGTGTGTAGCTCCCAGTGTTCTGACAGTGCGACGTTTTGGGGAAGCATGTGATTCAGCAGCTACCAGTGGGCTTCGTGCGGCGGAGATTTTGTGGCTGTTAGCGGAGTTGATAACAGAGGGTCGTTAAGAGAAGCCTGCATGCAGTAGGCAAAGGAGTAATGTTTGCCGGCGGGGGACGTGCGGCGATTAACCTGTGCGGTAGTGAAAATGAGTTAAAAAGAAGGAAGTGTGCGGATGCGGAAAGAATGGAATAATTGTGGTAGGCTGCCGGCTGAGTAGTTTGGTGAATGTTGGGTGTGGGTCCGGCGCTGCCGATTGGATGGTGGGGCTTCAGTGTGAGTCAGATAAAAAAAAAAAAAAGAACATTAGTAGTATCCAATGGGACCAACTGGCATGTATAGAGGCGTGTAATGCAAAAGGGCTGTTTTTGGTAGTTTCTCTCGCTTACGGCCATACCACCCTGAACACGCCTGATCTCGTCTGATCTCGGAAGCTAAGCAGGGTAGGGTCTGGTTAGTACTTGGATGGGAGACCACCTGGGAATACCAGGTGCTGTAAGCTTTTCTCACTTTTACTTTATACAGGGGGCGCTCCACTTCACGATTAATTTAAATCTATCACTCCCCTTCCATTTTACTATTTTATATATATATATATATTTTTTTTTTTTCTCTCATTCATAAAGGCAGCTTTTAGAAACCGTTTTACTCTATATACTTCCTGGTAATTCTAGGTGCTGTATGCTGTTCGTGCTTTTATTCCACCAGGGCGCGATCTTCTCACAAACTTGAAGACTGTCACTCCCCATTCACGTTTTACAACTTATTGTTAATGATAAAGAGACAGCTTTTTTACACACAGTTTTAAACAAAGTACTGATATTATTCCTCTTCAACTGACCGCTTTGTTTTCTATGCAAAAACCACTTCGCCACAGAAGACTCGATATTATTGGCATAGCAAGTTCTGCTCTTCTCCTTTCAAAACTTGCTAAAAGCTGTATTTAAAAGAACAGATTGGCCGGGGTAATTCACACCCTTCAATGCCAGCTTAATGTTTAGGTTAGTGGGAATCACAGAGGAATTAGGGATGGAAACTTCTTTGCTGGTGGTAGAAGCGGTCTGGTGAATTTTTAGAGAGAAGAGGCCGTCGATGTTTGAATGTAGAAAATTGTTCTGGCTGCAGCCTGCAGTATGGACTTGTTGGTGTGTGTAGCTCCCAGTGTTCTGACAGCGCGACGTTTTGGGGAAGCATGTGATTCAGCAGCTACCAGTGGGCTTCGTGCGGCGGAGATTTTGTGGCTGTTAGCGGAGTTGATAACAGAGGGTCGTTAAGAGAAGCCTGCATGCAGTAGGCAAAGGAGTAATGTTTGCCGGCGGGGGACGTGCGGCGATTAACCTGTGCAGTACTGAAAAGGAGTTAAAAAGAAGGAAGTGTGCGGATGCGGAAAGAATGGAATAATTGTGGTAGGCTGCCGGCTGAGTAGTTTGGTGAATGTTTGGTGTGGGTCCGGCGCTGCCGATTGGATGGTGGGGCTGCAGTGTGAGTCAGATAAAAAAAAAAAAAACAGGAGTAGGATCCAATGGGACTAACTGGCATGTATAGACGCGTGTAATGCAAAAGGGCTGTTTTTGGTAGCATCTCTCGCTTACGGCCATACCACCCTGAACACGCCCGATCTCGTCTGATCTTGGAAGCTAAGCAGGGTAGGGTCTGGTTAGTACTTGGATGGGAGACCACCTGGGAATACCAGGTGCTGTAAGCTTTTCTCACTTTTACTTTATACAGGGGGCGCTCCACTTCACGATTAATTTAAATCTATCACTCCCCTTCCATTTTACTATTTTATATATATATATTTTTTTTTTTTCTCTCTTTCATAAAGCCAGCTTTTAGAAACCGTTTTACTCTAAATACTTCCTGGTAATTCTAGGTGCTGTAAGCTGTTCGTGCCTTTATTCCACCAGGGCGCGATCTTCTCACAAACTTGAAGACTGTCACTCCCCATTCACGTTTTACAACTTATTGTTAATGATAAAGAGACAGCTTTTTACACACAGTTTTAAACAAAGTACTGATATTATTCCTCTTCAACTGACCGCTTTGTTTTCTATGCAAAAACCACTTCGCCACAGAAGACTCGATATTATTGGCATAGCAAGTTCTGCTCTTCTCCTTTCAAAACTTGCTAAAAGCTGTATTTAAAAGAACAGATTGGCCGGGGTAATTCACACCCTTCAATGCCAGCTTAATGTTTAGGTTAGTGGGAATCACAGAGGAATTAGGGATGGAAACTTCTTTGCTGGTGGTAGAAGCGGTCTGGTGAATTTTTAGAGAGAAGAGGCCGTCGATGTTTGAATGTAGAAAATTGTTGTGGCTGCAGCCTGCAGTATGGACTTGTTGGTGTGTGTAGCTCCCAGTGTTCTGACAGCGCGACGTTTTAGGGAAGCATGTGATTCAGCAGCTACCAGTGGGCTTCGTGCGGCGGAGATTTTGTGGCTGTTAGCGGAGTTGATAACAGAGGGTCGTTAAGAGAAGCCTGCATGCAGTAGGCAAAGGAGTAATGTTTGCCGGCGGGGGACGTGCGGCGATTAACCTGTGCGGTAGTGAAAAGGAGTTAAAAATAAGGAAGTGTGCGGATGCGGAAAGAATGGAATAATTGTGGTAGGCTGCCGGCTGAGTAGTTTGGTGAATGTTTGGTGTGGGTCCGGCGCTGCCGATTGGATGGTGGTGCTGCAGTGTGAGTCAGATAAAAAAAAAAAAAAGAACATTAGTAGTATCCAATGGGACCAACTGGCATGTATAGAGGCGTGTAATGCAAAAGGGCTGTTTTTGGTAGTTTCTCTCGCTTACGGCCATACCACCCTGAACACGCCCGATCTCGTCTGATCTCGGAAGCTAAGCAGGGTAGGGTCTGGTTAGTACTTGGATGGGAGACCTCCTGGGAATACCAGGTGCTGTAAGCTTTTCTCACTTTTACTTTAAACGGGGGGCGCTCCACTTCACGATTAATTTAAATCTATCACTCCCCTTCCATTTTACTATTATATATATATATATATTTTTTTTTTCTCTCATTCATAAAGGCAGCTTTTAGAAACCGTTTTACTCTAAATACTTCCTGGTAATTCTAGGTGCTGTAAGCTGTTCGTGCCTTTATTCCACCAGGGCGCGATCTTCTCACAAACTTGAAGACTGTCACTCCCCATTCACGTTTTACAACTTATTGTTAATGATAAAGAGACAGCTTTTTACACACAGTTTTAAACAAAGTACTGATATTATTCCTCTTCAACTGACCGCTTTGTTTTCTATGCAAAAACCACTTCGCCACAGAAGACTCGATATTATTGGCATAGCAAGTTCTGCTCTTCTCCTTTCAAAACTTGCTAAAAGCTGTATTTAAAAGAACAGGTTGGCCGGGGTAATTCACACCCTTCAATGCCAGCTTAATGTTTAGGTTAGTGGGAATCACAGAGGAATTAGGGATGGAAACTTCTTTGCTGGTGGTAGAAGCGGTCTGGTGAATTTTTAGAGAGAAGAGGCCGTCGATGTTTGAATGTAGAAAATTGTTCTGGCTGCAGCCTGCAGTATGGACTTGTTGGTGTGTGTAGCTCCCAGTGTTCTGACAGCGCGACGTTTTGGGGAAGCATGTGATTCAGCAGCTACCAGTGGGCTTCGTGCGGCGGAGATTTTGTGGCTGTTAGCGGAGTTGATAACAGAGGGTCGTTAAGAGAAGCCTGCATGCAGTAGGCAAAGGAGTAATGTTTGCCGGTGGGGGACGTGCGGCGATTAACCTGTGCGGTAGTGAAAAGGAGTTAAAAATAAGGAAGTGTGCGGATGCGGAAAGAATGGAATAATTGTGGTAGGCTGCCGGCTGAGTAGTTTGGTGAATGTTTGGTGTGGGTCCGGCGCTTCCGATTGGATGGTGGTGCTGCAGTGTGAGTCAGATAAAAAAAAAAAAAGAACATTAGTAGTATCCAATGGGACCAACTGGCATGTATAGAGGCGTGTAATGCAAAAGGGCTGTTTTTGGTAGTTTCTCTCGCTTACGGCCATACCACCCTGAACACGCCCGATCTCGTCTGATCTCGGAAGCTACCCAGGGTAGGGTCTGGTTAGTACTTGGATGGGAGACCACCTGGGAATACCAGGTGCTGTAAGCTTTTCTCACTTTTACTTTATACAGGGGGCGCTCCACTTCACGATTAATTTAAATCTATCACTCCCCTTCCATTTTACTATTTTATATATATATATATATATATTTTTTTTTTCTCTCTTTCATAAAGCCAGCTTTTAGAAACCGTTTTACTCTAAATACTTCCTGGTAATTCTAGGTGCTGTAAGCTGTTCGTGCCTTTATTCCACCAGGGCGCGATCTTCTCACAAACTTGAAGACTGTCACTCCCCATTCACGTTTTACAACTTATTGTTAATGATAAAGAGACAGCTTTTTACACACAGTTTTAAACAAAGTACTGATATTATTCCTCTTCAACTGACCGCTTTGTTTTCTATGCAAAAACCACTTCGCCACAGAAGACTCGATATTATTGGCATAGCAAGTTCTGCTCTTCTCCTTTCAAAACTTGCTAAAAGCTGTATTTAAAAGAACAGATTGGCCGGGGTAATTCACACCCTTCAATGCCAGCTTAATGTTTAGGTTAGTGGGAATCACAGAGGAATTAGGGATGGAAACTTCTTTGCTGGTGGTAGAAGCGGTCTGGTGAATTTTTAGAGAGAAGAGGCCGTCGATGTTTGAATGTAGAAAATTGTTCTGGCTGCAGCCTGCAGTATGGACTTGTTGGTGTGTGTAGCTCCCAGTGTTCTGACAGCGTGACGTTTTGGGGAAGCATGTGATTCAGCAGCTACCAGTGGGCTTCGTGCGGCGGAGATTTTGTGGCTGTTAGCGGAGTTGATAACAGAGGGTCGTTAAGAGAAGCCTGCATGCAGTAGGCAAAGGAGTAATGTTTGCCGGCGGGGGACGTGCGGCGATTAACCTGTGCAGTACTGAAAAGGAGTTAAAAAGAAGGAAGTGTGCGGATGCGGAAAGAATGGAATAATTGTGGTAGGCTGCCGGCTGAGTAGTTTGGTGAATGTTTGGTGTGGGTCCGGCGCTGCCGATTGGATGGTGGGGCTGCAGTGTGAGTCAGATAAAAAAAAAAAAACCAGGAGTAGGATCCAATGGGACTAACTGGCATGTATAGACGCGTGTAATGCAAAAGGGCTGTTTTTGGTAGCATCTCTCGCTTACGGCCATACCACCCTGAACACGCCCGATCTCGTCTGATCTTGGAAGCTAAGCAGGGTAAGGTCTGGTTAGTACTTGGATGGGAGATCACCTGGGAATACCAGGTGCTGTAAGCTTTTCTCACTTTTACTTTATACAGGGGGCGCTCCACTTCACGATTAATTTAAATCTATCACTCCCCTTCCATTTTACTATTTTATATATATATATATTTTTTTTTTCTCTCTTTCATAAAGCCAGCTTTTAGAAACCGTTTTACTCTAAATACTTCCTGGTAATTCTAGGTGCTGTAAGCTGTTCGTGCCTTTATTCCACCAGGGCGCGATCTTCTCACAAACTTGAAGACTGTCACTCCCCATTCACGTTTTACAACTTATTGTTAATGATAAAGAGACAGCTTTTTACACACAGTTTTAAACAAAGTACTGATATTATTCCTCTTCAACTGACCGCTTTGTTTTCTATGCAAAAACCACTTCGCCATAGAAGACTCGATATTATTGGCATAGCAAGTTCTGCTCTTCTCCTTTCAAAACTTGCTAAAAGCTGTATTTAAAAGAACAGATTGGCCGGGGTAATTCACACCCTTCAATGCCAGCTTAATGTTTAGGTTAGTGGGAATCACAGAGGAATTAGGGATGGAAACTTCTTTGCTGGTGGTAGAAGCGGTCTGGTGAATTTTTAGAGAGAAGAGGCCGTCGATGTTTGAATGTAGAAAATTGTTCTGGCTGCAGCCTGCAGTATGGACTTGTTGGTGTGTGTAGCTCCCAGTGTTCTGACAGCGCGACGTTTTGGGGAAGCATGTGATTCAGCAGCTACCAGTGGGCTTCGTGCGGCGGAGATTTTGTGGCTGTTAGCGGAGTTGATAACAGAGGGTCGTTAAGAGAAGCCTGCATGCAGTAGGCAAAGGAGTAATGTTTGCCGGCGGGGGACGTGCGGCGATTAACCTGTGCAGTACTGAAAAGGAGTTAAAAAGAAGGAAGTGTGCGGATGCGGAAAGAATGGAATAATTGTGGTAGGCTGCCGGCTGAGTAGTTTGGTGAATGTTTGGTGTGGGTCCGGCGCTGCCGATTGGATGGTGGGGCTGCAGTGTGAGTCAGATAAAAAAAAAAAAAACAGGAGTAGGATCCAATGGGACTAACTGGCATGTATAGACGCGTGTAATGCAAAAGGGCTGTTTTTGGTAGCATCTCTCGCTTACGGCCATACCACCCTGAACACGCCCGATCTCGTCTGATCTTGGAAGCTAAGCAGGGTAGGGTCTGGTTAGTACTTGGATGGGAGACCACCTGGGAATACCAGGTGCTGTAAGCTTTTCTCACTTTTACTTTATACAGGGGGCGCTCCACTTCACGATTAATTTAAATCTATCACTCCCCTTCCATTTTACTATTTTATATATATATTTTTTTTTTTTTTCTCTCTTTCATAAAGCCAGCTTTTAGAAACCGTTTTACTCTAAATACTTCCTGGTAATTCTAGGTGCTGTAAGCTGTTCGTGCCTTTATTCCACCAGGGCGCGATCTTCTCACAAACTTGAAGACTGTCACTCCCCATTCACGTTTTACAACTTATTGTTAATGATAAAGAGACAGCTTTTTACACACAGTTTTAAACAAAGTACTGATATTATTCCTCTTCAACTGACCGCTTTGTTTTCTATGCAAAAACCACTTCGCCACAGAAGACTCGATATTATTGGCATAGCAAGTTCTGCTCTTCTCCTTTCAAAACTTGCTAAAAGCTGTATTTAAAAGAACAGATTGGCCGGGGTAATTCACACCCTTCAATGCCAGCTTAATGTTTAGGTTAGTGGGAATCACAGAGGAATTAGGGATGGAAACTTCTTTGCTGGTGGTAGAAGCGGTCTGGTGAATTTTTAGAGAGAAGAGGCCGTCGATGTTTGAATGTAGAAAATTGTTGTGGCTGCAGCCTGCAGTATGGACTTGTTGGTGTGTGTAGCTCCCAGTGTTCTGACAGCGCGACGTTTTAGGGAAGCATGTGATTCAGCAGCTACCAGTGGGCTTCGTGCGGCGGAGATTTTGTGGCTGTTAGCGGAGTTGATAACAGAGGGTCGTTAAGAGAAGCCTGCATGCAGTAGGCAAAGGAGTAATGTTTGCCGGCGGGGGACGTGCGGCGATTAACCTGTGCGGTAGTGAAAAGGAGTTAAAAATAAGGAAGTGTGCGGATGCGGAAAGAATGGAATAATTGTGGTAGGCTGCCGGCTGAGTAGTTTGGTGAATGTTTGGTGTGGGTCCGGCGCTGCCGATTGGATGGTGGTGCTGCAGTGTGAGTCAGATAAAAAAAAAAAAAAGAACATTAGTAGTATCCAATGGGACCAACTGGCATGTATAGAGGCGTGTAATGCAAAAGGGCTGTTTTTGGTAGTTTCTCTCGCTTACGGCCATACCACCCTGAACACGCCCGATCTCGTCTGATCTCGGAAGCTAAGCAGGGTAGGGTCTGGTTAGTACTTGGATGGGAGACCTCCTGGGAATACCAGGTGCTGTAAGCTTTTCTCACTTTTACTTTAAACGGGGGGCGCTCCACTTCACGATTAATTTAAATCTATCACTCCCCTTCCATTTTACTATTATATATATATATATATTTTTTTTTTCTCTCATTCATAAAGGCAGCTTTTAGAAACCGTTTTACTCTAAATACTTCCTGGTAATTCTAGGTGCTGTAAGCTGTTCGTGCCTTTATTCCACCAGGGCGCGATCTTCTCACAAACTTGAAGACTGTCACTCCCCATTCACGTTTTACAACTTATTGTTAATGATAAAGAGACAGCTTTTTACACACAGTTTTAAACAAAGTACTGATATTATTCCTCTTCAACTGACCGCTTTGTTTTCTATGCAAAAACCACTTCGCCACAGAAGACTCGATATTATTGGCATAGCAAGTTCTGCTCTTCTCCTTTCAAAACTTGCTAAAAGCTGTATTTAAAAGAACAGGTTGGCCGGGGTAATTCACACCCTTCAATGCCAGCTTAATGTTTAGGTTAGTGGGAATCACAGAGGAATTAGGGATGGAAACTTCTTTGCTGGTGGTAGAAGCGGTCTGGTGAATTTTTAGAGAGAAGAGGCCGTCGATGTTTGAATGTAGAAAATTGTTCTGGCTGCAGCCTGCAGTATGGACTTGTTGGTGTGTGTAGCTCCCAGTGTTCTGACAGCGCGACGTTTTGGGGAAGCATGTGATTCAGCAGCTACCAGTGGGCTTCGTGCGGCGGAGATTTTGTGGCTGTTAGCGGAGTTGATAACAGAGGGTCGTTAAGAGAAGCCTGCATGCAGTAGGCAAAGGAGTAATGTTTGCCGGTGGGGGACGTGCGGCGATTAACCTGTGCGGTAGTGAAAAGGAGTTAAAAATAAGGAAGTGTGCGGATGCGGAAAGAATGGAATAATTGTGGTAGGCTGCCGGCTGAGTAGTTTGGTGAATGTTTGGTGTGGGTCCGGCGCTTCCGATTGGATGGTGGTGCTGCAGTGTGAGTCAGATAAAAAAAAAAAAAGAACATTAGTAGTATCCAATGGGACCAACTGGCATGTATAGAGGCGTGTAATGCAAAAGGGCTGTTTTTGGTAGTTTCTCTCGCTTACGGCCATACCACCCTGAACACGCCCGATCTCGTCTGATCTCGGAAGCTACCCAGGGTAGGGTCTGGTTAGTACTTGGATGGGAGACCACCTGGGAATACCAGGTGCTGTAAGCTTTTCTCACTTTTACTTTATACAGGGGGCGCTCCACTTCACGATTAATTTAAATCTATCACTCCCCTTCCATTTTACTATTTTATATATATATATATATATATTTTTTTTTTCTCTCTTTCATAAAGCCAGCTTTTAGAAACCGTTTTACTCTAAATACTTCCTGGTAATTCTAGGTGCTGTAAGCTGTTCGTGCCTTTATTCCACCAGGGCGCGATCTTCTCACAAACTTGAAGACTGTCACTCCCCATTCACGTTTTACAACTTATTGTTAATGATAAAGAGACAGCTTTTTACACACAGTTTTAAACAAAGTACTGATATTATTCCTCTTCAACTGACCGCTTTGTTTTCTATGCAAAAACCACTTCGCCACAGAAGACTCGATATTATTGGCATAGCAAGTTCTGCTCTTCTCCTTTCAAAACTTGCTAAAAGCTGTATTTAAAAGAACAGATTGGACGGGGTAATTCACACCCTTCAATGCCAGCTTAATGTTTAGGTTAGTGGGAATCACAGAGGAATTAGGGATGGAAACTTCTTTGCTGGTGGTAGAAGCGGTCTGGTGAATTTTTAGAGAGAAGAGGCCGTCGATGTTTGAATGTAGAAAATTGTTCTGGCTGCAGCCTGCAGTATGGACTTGTTGGTGTGTGTAGCTCCCAGTGTTCTGACAGCGTGACGTTTTGGGGAAGCATGTGATTCAGCAGCTACCAGTGGGCTTCGTGCGGCGGAGATTTTGTGGCTGTTAGCGGAGTTGATAACAGAGGGTCGTTAAGAGAAGCCTGCATGCAGTAGGCAAAGGAGTAATGTTTGCCGGCGGGGGACGTGCGGCGATTAACCTGTGCAGTACTGAAAAGGAGTTAAAAAGAAGGAAGTGTGCGGATGCGGAAAGAATGGAATAATTGTGGTAGGCTGCCGGCTGAGTAGTTTGGTGAATGTTTGGTGTGGGTCCGGCGCTGCCGATTGGATGGTGGGGCTGCAGTGTGAGTCAGATAAAAAAAAAAAAACCAGGAGTAGGATCCAATGGGACTAACTGGCATGTATAGACGCGTGTAATGCAAAAGGGCTGTTTTTGGTAGCATCTCTCGCTTACGGCCATACCACCCTGAACACGCCCGATCTCGTCTGATCTTGGAAGCTAAGCAGGGTAGGGTCTGGTTAGTACTTGGATGGGAGATCACCTGGGAATACCAGGTGCTGTAAGCTTTTCTCACTTTTACTTTATACAGGGGGCGCTCCACTTCACGATTAATTTAAATCTATCACTCCCCTTCCATTTTACTATTTTATATATATATATATTTTTTTTTTCTCTCTTTCATAAAGCCAGCTTTTAGAAACCGTTTTACTCTAAATACTTCCTGGTAATTCTAGGTGCTGTAAGCTGTTCGTGCCTTTATTCCACCAGGGCGCGATCTTCTCACAAACTTGAAGACTGTCACTCCCCATTCACGTTTTACAACTTATTGTTAATGATAAAGAGACAGCTTTTTACACACAGTTTTAAACAAAGTACTGATATTATTCCTCTTCAACTGACCGCTTTGTTTTCTATGCAAAAACCACTTCGCCATAGAAGACTCGATATTATTGGCATAGCAAGTTCTGCTCTTCTCCTTTCAAAACTTGCTAAAAGCTGTATTTAAAAGAACAGATTGGCCGGGGTAATTCACACCCTTCAATGCCAGCTTAATGTTTAGGTTAGTGGGAATCACAGAGGAATTAGGGATGGAAACTTCTTTGCTGGTGGTAGAAGCGGTCTGGTGAATTTTTAGAGAGAAGAGGCCGTCGATGTTTGAATGTAGAAAATTGTTCTGGCTGCAGCCTGCAGTATGGACTTGTTGGTGTGTGTAGCTCCCAGTGTTCTGACAGCGCGACGTTTTGGGGAAGCATGTGATTCAGCAGCTACCAGTGGGCTTCGTGCGGCGGAGATTTTGTGGCTGTTAGCGGAGTTGATAACAGAGGGTCGTTAAGAGAAGCCTGCATGCAGTAGGCAAAGGAGTAATGTTTGCCGGCGGGGGACGTGCGGCGATTAACCTGTGCGGTAGTGAAAATGAGTTAAAAAGAAGGAAGTGTGCGGATGCGGAAAGAATGGAATAATTGTGGTAGGCTGCCGGCTGAGTAGTTTGGTGAATGTTGGGTGTGGGTCCGGCGCTGCCGATTGGATGGTGGGGCTTCAGTGTGAGTCAGATAAAAAAAAAAAAAGAACATTAGTAGTATCCAATGGGACCAACTGGCATGTATAGAGGCGTGTAATGCAAAAGGGCTGTTTTTGGTAGTTTCTCTCGCTTACGGCCATACCACCCTGAACACGCCTGATCTCGTCTGATCTCGGAAGCTAAGCAGGGTAGGGTCTGGTTAGTACTTGGATGGGAGACCACCTGGGAATACCAGGTGCTGTAAGCTTTTCTCACTTTTACTTTATACAGGGGGCGCTCCACTTCACGATTAATTTAAATCTATCACTCCCCTTCCATTTTACTATTTTATATATATATATATATTTTTTTTTTTTCTCTCATTCATAAAGGCAGCTTTTAGAAACCGTTTTACTCTATATACTTCCTGGTAATTCTAGGTGCTGTAAGCTGTTCGTGCCTTTATTCCACCAGGGCGCGATCTTCTCACAAACTTGAAGACTGTCACTCCCCATTCACGTTTTACAACTTATTGTTAATGATAAAGAGACAGCTTTTTTACACACAGTTTTAAACAAAGTACTGATATTATTCCTCTTCAACTGACCGCTTTGTTTTCTATGCAAAAACCACTTCGCCACAGAAGACTCGATATTATTGGCATAGCAAGTTCTGCTCTTCTCCTTTCAAAACTTGCTAAAAGCTGTATTTAAAAGAACAGATTGGCCGGGGTAATTCACACCCTTCAATGCCAGCTTAATGTTTAGGTTAGTGGGAATCACAGAGGAATTAGGGATGGAAACTTCTTTGCTGGTGGTAGAAGCGGTCTGGTGAATTTTTAGAGAGAAGAGGCCGTCGATGTTTGAATGTAGAAAATTGTTCTGGCTGCAGCCTGCAGTATGGACTTGTTGGTGTGTGTAGCTCCCAGTGTTCTGACAGCGCGATGTTTTGGGGAAGCATGTGATTCAGCAGCTACCAGTGGGCTTCGTGCGGCGGAGATTTTGTGGCTGTTAGCGGAGTTGATAACAGAGGGTCGTTAATAGAAGCCTGCATGCAGTAGGCAAAGGAGTAATGTTTGCTGGTGGGGGACGTGCGGCGATTAACCTGTGCGGTAGTGAAAATGAGTTAAAAAGAAGGAAGTGTGCGGATGCGGAAAGAATGGAATAATTGTGGTAGGCTGCCGGCTGAGTAGTTTGGTGAATGTTGGGTGTGGGTCCGGCGCTGCCGATTGGATGGTGGGGCTGCAGTGTGAGTCAGATAAAAAAAAAAAAGAACATTAGTAGTATCCAATGGGACCAACTGGCATGTATAGAGGCGTGTAATGCAAAAGGGCTGTTTTTGGTAGTTTCTCTCGCTTACGGCCATACCACCCTGAACACGCCCGATCTCGTCTGATCTCGGAAGCTAAGCAGGGTAGGGTCTGGTTAGTACTTGGATGGGAGACCACCTGGGAATACCAGGTGCTGTAAGCTTTTCTCACTTTTACTTTATACAGGGGGCGCTCCACTTCACGATTAATTTAAATCTATCACTCCCCTTCCATTTTACTATTTTATATATATATATATATTTTTTTTTTTTCTCTCATTCATAAAGGCAGCTTTTAGAAACCGTTTTACTCTATATACTTCCTGGTAATTCTAGGTGCTGTAAGCTGTTCGTGCCTTTATTCCACCAGGGCGCGATCTTCTCACAAACTTGAAGACTGTCACTCCCCATTCACGTTTTACAACTTATTGTTAATGATAAAGAGACAGCTTTTTTACACACAGTTTTAAACAAAGTACTGATATTATTCCTCTTCAACTGACCGCTTTGTTTTCTATGCAAAAACCACTTCGCCACAGAAGACTCGATATTATTGGCATAGCAAGTTCTGCTCTTCTCCTTTCAAAACTTGCTAAAAGCTGTATTTAAAAGAACAGATTGGCCGGGGTAATTCACACCCTTCAATGCCAGCTTAATGTTTAGGTTAGTGGGAATCACAGAGGAATTAGGGATGGAAACTTCTTTGCTGGTGGTAGAAGCGGTCTGGTGAATTTTTAGAGAGAAGAGGCCGTCGATGTTTGAATGTAGAAAATTGTTCTGGCTGCAGCCTGCAGTATGGACTTGTTGGTGTGTGTAGCTCCCAGTGTTCTGACAGCGCGATGTTTTGGGGAAGCATGTGATTCAGCAGCTACCAGTGGGCTTCGTGCGGCGGAGATTTTGTGGCTGTTAGCGGAGTTGATAACAGAGGGTCGTTAATAGAAGCCTGCATGCAGTAGGCAAAGGAGTAATGTTTGCTGGCGGGGGACGTGCGGCGATTAACCTGTGCGGTAGTGAAAATGAGTTAAAAAGAAGGAAGTGTGCGGATGCGGAAAGAATGGAATAATTGTGGTAGGCTGCCGGCTGAGTAGTTTGGTGAATGTTGGGTGTGGGTCCGGCGCTGCCGATTGGATGGTGGGGCTGCAGTGTGAGTCAGATAAAAAAAAAAAAGAACATTAGTAGTATCCAATGGGACCAACTGGCATGTATAGAGGCGTGTAATGCAAAAGGGCTGTTTTTGGTAGCTTCTCTCGCTTACGGCCATACCACCCTGAACACGCCCGATCTCGTCTGATCTCGGAAGCTAAGCAGGATAGGGTCTGGTTAGTACTTGGCTGGGAGACCTCCTGGGAATACCAGGTGCTGTAAGCTTTTCTCACTTTTACTTTATACAGGGGGCGCTCCACTTCACGATTAATTTAAATCTATCACTCCCCTTCCATTTTACTATTTTATATATATATATATATATTTTTTTTTTTTCTCTCTTTCATAAAGCCAGCTTTTAGAAACCGTTTTACTCTAAATACTTCCTGGTAATTCTAGGTGCTGTAAGCTGTTCGTGCCTTTATTCCACCAGGGCGCGATCTTCTCACAAACTTGAAGACTGTCACTCCCCATTCACGTTTTACAACTTATTGTTAATGATAAAGAGACAGCTTTTTACACACAGTTTTAAACAAAGTACTGATATTATTCCTCTTCAACTGACCGCTTTGTTTTCTATGCAAAAACCACTTCGCCACAGAAGACTCGATATTATTGGCATAGCAAGTTCTGCTCTTCTCCTTTCAAAACTTGCTAAAAGCTGTATTTAAAAGAACAGATTGGCCGGGGTAATTCACACCCTTCAATGCCAGCTTAATGTTTAGGTTAGTGGGAATCACAGAGGAATTAGGGATGGAAACTTCTTTGCTGGTGGTAGAAGCGGTCTGGTGAATTTTTAGAGAGAAGAGGCCGTCGATGTTTGAATGTAGAAAATTGTTCTGGCTGCAGCCTGCAGTATGGACTTGTTGGTGTGTGTAGCTCCCAGTGTTCTGACAGCGTGACGTTTTGGGGAAGCATGTGATTCAGCAGCTACCAGTGGGCTTCGTGCGGCGGAGATTTTGTGGCTGTTAGCGGAGTTGATAACAGAGGGTCGTTAAGAGAAGCCTGCATGCAGTAGGCAAAGGAGTAATGTTTGCCGGCGGGGGACGTGCGGCGATTAACCTGTGCAGTACTGAAAAGGAGTTAAAAAGAAGGAAGTGTGCGGATGCGGAAAGAATGGAATAATTGTGGTAGGCTGCCGGCTGAGTAGTTTGGTGAATGTTTGGTGTGGGACCGGCGCTGCCGATTGGATGGTGGGGCTGCAGTGTGAGTCAGATAAAAAAAAAAAACCAGGAGTAGGATCCAATGGGACTAACTGGCATGTATAGACGCGTGTAATGCAAAAGGGCTGTTTTTGGTAGCATCTCTCGCTTACGGCCATACCACCCTGAACACGCCCGATCTCGTCTGATCTTGGAAGCTAAGCAGGGTAGGGTCTGGTTAGTACTTGGATGGGAGATCACCTGGGAATACCAGGTGCTGTAAGCTTTTCTCACTTTTACTTTATACAGGGGGCGCTCCACTTCACGATTAATTTAAATCTATCACTCCCCTTCCATTTTACTATTTTATATATATATATATTTTTTTTTTCTCTCTTTCATAAAGCCAGCTTTTAGAAACCGTTTTACTCTAAATACTTCCTGGTAATTCTAGGTGCTGTAAGCTGTTCGTGCCTTTATTCATCCAGGGCGCGATCTTCTCACAAACTTGAAGACTGTCACTCCCCATTCACGTTTTACAACTTATTGTTAATGATAAAGAGACAGCTTTTTACACACAGTTTTAAACAAAGTACTGATATTATTCCTCTTCAACTGACCGCTTTGTTTTCTATGCAAAAACCACTTCGCCATAGAAGACTCGATATTATTGGCATAGCAAGTTCTGCTCTTCTCCTTTCAAAACTTGCTAAAAGCTGTATTTAAAAGAACAGATTGGCCGGGGTAATTCACACCCTTCAATGCCAGCTTAATGTTTAGGTTAGTGGGAATCACAGAGGAATTAGGGATGGAAACTTCTTTGCTGGTGGTAGAAGTGGTCTGGTGAATTTTTAGAGAGAAGAGGCCGTCGATGTTTGAATGTAGAAAATTGTTCTGGCTGCAGCCTGCAGTATGGACTTGTTGGTGTGTGTAGCTCCCAGTGTTCTGACAGCGCGACGTTTTGGGGAAGCATGTGATTCAGCAGCTACCAGTGGGCTTCGTGCGGCGGAGATTTTGTGGCTGTTAGCGGAGTTGATAACAGAGGGTCGTTAAGAGAAGCCTGCATGCAGTAGGCAAAGGAGTAATGTTTGCCGGCGGGGGACGTGCGGCGATTAACCTGTGCGGTAGTGAAAATGAGTTAAAAAGAAGGAAGTGTGCGGATGCGGAAAGAATGGAATAATTGTGGTAGGCTGCCGGCTGAGTAGTTTGGTGAATGTTGGGTGTGGGTCCGGCGCTGCCGATTGGATGGTGGGGCTTCAGTGTGAGTCAGATAAAAAAAAAAAAAAGAACATTAGTAGTATCCAATGGGACCAACTGGCATGTATAGAGGCGTGTAATGCAAAAGGGCTGTTTTTGGTAGTTTCTCTCGCTTACGGCCATACCACCCTGAACACGCCTGATCTCGTCTGATCTCGGAAGCTAAGCAGGGTAGGGTCTGGTTAGTACTTGGATAGGAGACCACCTGGGAATACCAGGTGCTGTAAGCTTTTCTCACTTTTACTTTATACAGGGGGCGCTCCACTTCACGATTAATTTAAATCTATCACTCCCCTTCCATTTTACTATTTTATATATATATATATATATATATATTTTTCTCTCATTCATAAAGGCAGCTTTTAGAAACCGTTTTACTCTATATACTTCCTGGTAATTCTAGGTGCTGTAAGCTGTTCGTGCTTTTATTCCACCAGGGCGCGATCTTCTCACAAACTTGAAGACTGTCACTCCCCATTCACGTTTTACAACTTATTGTTAATGATAAAGAGACAGCTTTTTTACACACAGTTTTAAACAAAGTACTGATATTATTCCTCTTCAACTGACCGCTTTGTTTTCTATGCAAAAACCACTTCGCCACAGAAGACTCGATATTATTGGCATAGCAAGTTCTGCTCTTCTCCTTTCAAAACTTGCTAAAAGCTGTATTTAAAAGAACAGATTGGCCGGGGTAATTCACACCCTTCAATGCCAGCTTAATGTTTAGGTTAGTGGGAATCACAGAGGAATTAGGGATGGAAACTTCTTTGCTGGTGGTAGAAGCGGTCTGGTGAATTTTTAGAGAGAAGAGGCCGTCGATGTTTGAATGTAGAAAATTGTTCTGGCTGCAGCCTGCAGTATGGACTTGTTGGTGTGTGTAGCTCCCAGTGTTCTGACAGCGCGATGTTTTGGGGAAGCATGTGATTCAGCAGCTACCAGTGGGCTTCGTGCGGCGGAGATTTTGTGGCTGTTAGCGGAGTTGATAACAGAGGGTCGTTAATAGAAGCCTGCATGCAGTAGGCAAAGGAGTAATGTTTGCTGGCGGGGGACGTGCGGCGATTAACCTGTGCGGTAGTGAAAATGAGTTAAAAAGAAGGAAGTGTGCGGATGCGGAAAGAATGGAATAATTGTGGTAGGCTGCCGGCTGAGTAGTTTGGTGAATGTTGGGTGTGGGTCCGGCGCTGCCGATTGGATGGTGGGGCTGCAGTGTGAGTCAGATAAAAAAAAAAAAGAACATTAGTAGTATCCAATGGGACCAACTGGCATGTATAGAGGCGTGTAATGCAAAAGGGCTGTTTTTGGTAGTTTCTCTCGCTTACGGCCATACCACCCTGAACACGCCCGATCTCGTCTGATCTCGGAAGCTAAGCAGGATAGGGTCTGGTTAGTACTTGGCTGGGAGACCACCTGGGAATACCAGGTGCTGTAAGCTTTTCTCACTTTCACTTTATACAGGGGGCGCTCCACTTCACGATTAATTTAAATCTATCACTCCCCTTCCATTTTACTATTTTATATATATATATATTTTTTTTTTTTTTCTCTCATTCATAAAGGCAGCTTTTAGAAACCGTTTTACTCTATATACTTCCTGGTAATTCTAGGTGCTGTAAGCTGTTCGTGCCTTTATTCCACCAGGGCGCGATCTTCTCACAAACTTGAAGACTGTCACTCCCCATTCACGTTTTACAACTTATTGTTAATGATAAAGAGACAGCTTTTTTACACACAGTTTTAAACAAAGTACTGATATTATTCCTCTTCAACTGACCGCTTTGTTTTCTATGCAAAAACCACTTCGCCACAGAAGACTCGATATTATTGGCATAGCAAGTTCTGCTCTTCTCCTTTCAAAACTTGCTAAAAGCTGTATTTAAAAGAACAGATTGGCCGGGGTAATTCACACCCTTCAATGCCAGCTTAATGTTTAGGTTAGTGGGAATCACAGAGGAATTAGGGATGGAAACTTCTTTGCTGGTGGTAGAAGCGGTCTGGTGAATTTTTAGAGAGAAGAGGCCGTCGATGTTTGAATGTAGAAAATTGTTCTGGCTGCAGCCTGCAGTATGGACTTGTTGGTGTGTGTAGCTCCCAGTGTTCTGACAGCGCGATGTTTTGGGGAAGCATGTGATTCAGCAGCTACCAGTGGGCTTCGTGCGGCGGAGATTTTGTGGCTGTTAGCGGAGTTGATAACAGAGGGTCGTTAATAGAAGCCTGCATGCAGTAGGCAAAGGAGTAATGTTTGCTGGTGGGGGACGTGCGGCGATTAACCTGTGCGGTAGTGAAAATGAGTTAAAAAGAAGGAAGTGTGCGGATGCGGAAAGAATGGAATAATTGTGGTAGGCTGCCGGCTGAGTAGTTTGGTGAATGTTGGGTGTGGGTCCGGCGCTGCCGATTGGATGGTGGGGCTGCAGTGTGAGTCAGATAAAAAAAAAAAAAGAACATTAGTAGTATCCAATGGGACCAACTGGCATGTATAGAGGCGTGTAATGCAAAAGGGCTGTTTTTGGTAGTTTCTCTCGCTTACGGCCATACCACCCTGAACACGCCCGATCTCGTCTGATCTCGGAAGCTAAGCAGGGTAGGGTCTGGTTAGTACTTGGATGGGAGACCACCTGGGAATACCAGGTGCTGTAAGCTTTTCTCACTTTTACTTTATACAGGGGGCGCTCCACTTCACGATTAATTTAAATCTATCACTCCCCTTCCATTTTACTATTTTATATATATATATATATATTTTTTTTTTCTCTCATTCATAAAGGCAGCTTTTAGAAACCGTTTTACTCTATATACTTCCTGGTAATTCTAGGTGCTGTAAGCTGTTCGTGCCTTTATTCCACCAGGGCGCGATCTTCTCACAAACTTGAAGACTGTCACTCCCCATTCACGTTTTACAACTTATTGTTAATGATAAAGAGACAGCTTTTTTACACACAGTTTTAAACAAAGTACTGATATTATTCCTCTTCAACTGACCGCTTTGTTTTCTATGCAAAAACCACTTCGCCACAGAAGACTCGATATTATTGGCATAGCAAGTTCTGCTCTTCTCCTTTCAAAACTTGCTAAAAGCTGTATTTAAAAGAACAGATTGGCCGGGGTAATTCACACCCTTCAATGCCAGCTTAATGTTTAGGTTAGTGGGAATCACAGAGGAATTAGGGATGGAAACTTCTTTGCTGGTGGTAGAAGCGGTCTGGTGAATTTTTAGAGAGAAGAGGCCGTCGATGTTTGAATGTAGAAAATTGTTCTGGCTGCAGCCTGCAGTATGGACTTGTTGGTGTGTGTAGCTCCCAGTGTTCTGACAGCTCGATGTTTTGGGGAAGCATGTGATTCAGCAGCTACCAGTGGGCTTCGTGCGGCGGAGATTTTGTGGCTGTTAGCGGAGTTGATAACAGAGGGTCGTTAATAGAAGCCTGCATGCAGTAGGCAAAGGAGTAATGTTTGCTGGCGGGGGACGTGCGGCGATTAACCTGTGCGGTAGTGAAAATGAGTTAAAAAGAAGGAAGTGTGCGGATGCGGAAAGAATGGAATAATTGTGGTAGGCTGCCGGCTGAGTAGTTTGGTGAATGTTGGGTGTGGGTCCGGCGCTGCCGATTGGATGGTGGGGCTGCAGTGTGAGTCAGATAAAAAAAAAAAAGAACATTAGTAGTATCCAATGGGACCAACTGGCATGTATAGAGGCGTGTAATG
>NC_064534.1:37349456-37369456 GCF_023856365.1 Brienomyrus brachyistius
GGGAATACCAGGTGCTGTAAGCTTTTCTCACTTTTACTTTAAACGGGGGGCGCTCCACTTCACGATTAATTTAAATCTATCACTCCCCTTCCATTTTACTATTATATATATATATATATATATATATATATTTTTTTTTTCTCTCATTCATAAAGGCAGCTTTTAGAAACCGTTTTACTCTAAATACTTCCTGGTAATTCTAGGTGCTGTAAGCTGTTCGTGCCTTTATTCCACCAGGGCGCGATCTTCTCACAAACTTGAAGACTGTCACTCCCCATTCACGTTTTACAACTTATTGTTAATGATAAAGAGACAGCTTTTTACACACAGTTTTAAACAAAGTACTGATATTATTCCTCTTCAGCTGACCGCTTTGTTTTCTATGCAAAAACCACTTCGCCACAGAAGACTCGATATTATTGGCATAGCAAGTTCTGCTCTTCTCCTTTCAAAACTTGCTAAAAGCTGTATTTAAAAGAACAGATTGGCCGGGGTAATTCACACCCTTCAATGCCAGCTTAATGTTTAGGTTAGTGGGAATCACAGAGGAATTAGGGATGGAAACTTCTTTGCTGGTGGTAGAAGCGGTCTGGTGAATTTTTAGAGAGAAGAGGCCGTCGATGTTTGAATGTAGAAAATTGTTCTGGCTGCAGCCTGCAGTATGGACTTGTTGGTGTGTGTAGCTCCCAGTGTTCTGACAGCGCGACGTTTTGGGGAAGCATGTGATTCAGCAGCTACCAGTGGGCTTCGTGCGGCGGAGATTTTGTGGCTGTTAGCGGAGTTGATAACAGAGGGTCGTTAAGAGAAGCCTGCATGCAGTAGGCAAAGGAGTAATGTTTGCCGGCGGGGGACGTGCGGCGATTAACCTGTGCGGTAGTGAAAATGAGTTAAAAAGAAGGAAGTGTGCGGATGCGGAAAGAATGGAATAATTGTGGTAGGCTGCCGGCTGAGTAGTTTGGTGAATGTTGGGTGTGGGTCCGGCGCTACCGATTGGATGGTGGGGCTGCAGTGTGAGTCAGATAAAAAAAAAAAAAGAACATTAGTAGTATCCAATGGGACCAACTGGCATGTATAGAGGCGTGTAATGCAAAAGGGCTGTTTTTGGTAGTTTCTCTCGCTTACGGCCATAGCACCCTGAACACGCCCGATCTCGTCTGATCTCGGAAGCCAAGCAGGGTAGGGTCTGGTTAGTACTTGGATGGGAGGCCACCTGGGAATACCAGGTGCTGTTAGCTTTTCTCACTTTTACTTTATACAGGGGGCGCTCCACTTCACGATTAATTTAAATCTATCACTCCCCTTCCATTTTACTATTTTATATATATATATATATATATATATATATATATATTTTTTTTTTTTCTCTCATTCATAAAGGCAGCTTTTAGAAACCGTTTTACTCTAAATACTTCCTGGTAATTCTAGGTGCTGTAAGCTGTTCGTGCCTTTATTCCACCAGGGCGCGATCTTCTCACCAACTTGAAGACTGTCACTCCCCATTCACGTTTTACAACTTATTGTTAATGATAAAGAGACAGCTTTTTACACACAGTTTTAAACAAAGTACTGATATTATTCCTCTTCAACTGACCGCTTTGTTTTCTATGCAAAAACCACTTCGCCACAGAAGACTCGATATTATTGGCATAGCAAGTTCTGCTCTTCTCCTTTCAAAACTTGCTAAAAGCTGTATTTAAAAGAACAGATTGGCCGGGGTAATTCACACCCTTCAATGCCAGCTTAATGTTTAGGTTAGTGGGAATCACAGAGGAATTAGGGATGGAAACTTCTTTGCTGGTGGTAGAAGCGGTCTGGTGAATTTTTAGAGAGAAGAGGCCGTCGATGTTTGAATGTAGAAAATTGTTCTGGCTGCAGCCTGCAGTATGGACTTGTTGGTGTGTGTAGCTCCCAGTGTTCTGACAGCGCGACGTTTTGGGGAAGCATGTGATTCAGCAGCTACCAGTGGGCTTCGTGCGGCGGAGATTTTGTGGCTGTTAGCGGAGTTGATAACAGAGGGTCGTTAAGAGAAGCCTGCATGCAGTAGGCAAAGGAGTAATGTTTGCCGGCGGGGGACGTGCGGCGATTAACCTGTGCAGTGCTGAAAAGGAGTTAAAAATAAGGAAGTGTGCGGATGCGGAAAGAATGGAATAATTGTGGTAGGCTGCCGGCTGAGTAGTTTGGTGAATGTTTGGTGTGGGTCCGGCGCTGCCGATTGGATGGTGGGGCTGCAGTGTGAGTCAGATAAAAAAAAAAAAAACCAGGAGTAGGATCCAATGGGACTAACTGGCATGTATAGACGCGTGTAATGCAAAAGGGCTGTTTTTGGTAGCATCTCTCGCTTACGGCCATACCACCCTGAACACGCCTGATCTCGTCTGATCTCGGAAGCTAAGCAGCGTAGGGTCTGGTTAGTACTTGGATGGGAGACCTCCTGGGAATACCAGGTGCTGTAAGCTTTTCTCACTTTTACTTTAAACGGGGGGCGCTCCACTTCACGATTAATTTAAATCTATCACTCCCCTTCCATTTTACTATTATATATATATATATATTTTTTTTTTTCTCTCATTCATAAAGGCAGCTTTTAGAAACCGTTTTACTCTAAATACTTCCTGGTAATTCTAGGTGCTGTAAGCTGTTCGTGCCTTTATTCCACCAGGGCGCGATCTTCTCACAAACTTGAAGACTGTCACTCCCCATTCACGTTTTACAACTTATTGTTAATGATAAAGAGACAGCTTTTTACACACAGTTTTAAACAAAGTACTGATATTATTCCTCTTCAACTGACCGCTTTGTTTTCTATGCAAAAACCACTTCGCCACAGAAGACTCGATATTATTGGCATAGCAAGTTCTGCTCTTCTCCTTTCATAACTTGCTAAAAGCTGTATTTAAAAGAACAGGTTGGCCGGGGTAATTCACACCCTTCAATGCCAGCTTAATATTTAGGTTAGTGGGAATCACAGAGGAATTAGGGATGGAAACTTCTTTGCTGGTGGTAGAACCGGTCTGGTGAATTTTTAGAGAGAAGAGGCCGTCGATGTTTGAATGTAGAAAATTGTTCTGGCTGCAGCCTGCAGTATGGACTTGTTGGTGTGTGTAGCTCCCAGTGTTCTGACAGCGCGACGTTTTGGGGAAGCATGTGATTCAGCAGCTACCAGTGGGCTTCGTGCGGCGGAGATTTTGTGGCTGTTAGCGGAGTTGATAACAGAGGGTCGTTAAGAGAAGCCTGCATGCAGTAGGCAAAGGAGTAATGTTTGCCGGCGGGGGACGTGCGGCGATTAACCTGTGCGGTAGTGAAAATGAGTTAAAAAGAAGGAAGTGTGCGGATGCGGAAAGAATGGAATAATTGTGGTAGGCTGCCGGCTGAGTAGTTTGGTGAATGTTGGGTGTGGGTCCGGCGCTGCCGATTGGATGGTGGGGCTGCAGTGTGAGTCAGATAAAAAAAAAAAAGAACATTAGTAGTATCCAATGGGACCAACTGGCATGTATAGAGGCGTGTAATGCAAAAGGGCTGTTTTTGGTAGTTTCTCTCGCTTACGGCCATACCACCCTGAACACGCCCGATCTCGTCTGATCTCGGAAGCTAAGCAGGATAGGGTCTAGTTAGTACTTGGATGGGAGACCACCTGGGAATACCAGGTGCTGTAAGCTTTTCTCACTTTTACTTTATACAGGGGGCGCTCCACTTCACGATTAATTTAAATCTATCACTCCCCTTCCATTTTACTATTTTATATATATATATATATATATATATATATATATATATATATATATATATATATTTTTTTTTTTTTTTTTTTCTCTCATTCATAAAGGCAGCTTTTAGAAACCGTTTTACTCTAAATACTTCCTGGTAATTCTAGGTGCTGTAAGCTGTTCGTGCCTTTATTCCACCAGGGCGCGATCTTCTCACCAACTTGAAGACTGTCACTCTCCATTCACGTTTTACAACTTATTGTTAATGATAAAGAGACAGCTTTTTACACACAGTTTTAAACAAAGTACTGATATTATTCCTCTTCAACTGACCGCTTTGTTTTCTATGCAAAAACCACTTCGCCACAGAAGACTCGATATTATTGGCATAGCAAGTTCTGCTCTTCTCCTTTCAAAACTTGCTAAAAGCTGTATTTAAAAGAACAGATTGGCCGGGGTAATTCACACCCTTCAATGCCAGCTTAATGTTTAGGTTAGTGGGAATCACAGAGGAATTAGGGATGGAAACTTCTTTGCTGGTGGTAGAAGCGGTCTGGTGAATTTTTAGAGAGAAGAGGCCGTCGATGTTTGAATGTAGAAAATTGTTCTGGCTGCAGCCTGCAGTATGGACTTGTTGGTGTGTGTAGCTCCCAGTGTTCTGACAGCGCGACGTTTTGGGGAAGCATGTGATTCAGCAGCTACCAGTGGGCTTCGTGCGGCGGAGATTTTGTGGCTGTTAGCGGAGTTGATAACAGAGGGTCGTTAAGAGAAGCCTGCATGCAGTAGGCAAAGGAGTAATGTTTGCCGGCGGGGGACGTGCGGCGATTAACCTGTGCAGTACTGAAAAGGAGTGTAGGAATTATTAGCTCAGGTAAATTTTAATATCTCCACCAATATGTTTTGAAATTAATTAACTTTTAATTAATTATTATTTAATGCTGATTATTAACCAATTGTTATGCCGAATGGTCGGCTCCTCCAAACTCAATTGTGAATCCCCGATATCTGTTAATGTGAGACTTAAATGGGATTCATTAATAACCAGTATCGCTTAATAACCTGGGTTAGTGGGCTCGTCCAGCGAGCTGCGTCACCAGGTAATGTAAACGATCGGTAGCGAAGCTTCCCTCACGGCCGATGAGAGAGAGTCTCGCGATATTTCAGGCGAGTTTAGAGGTTTCAGAGCGTAGTAGCCAGATCGCACAGAGGCAGGGACTATTGTGAGCACTCAATGACGGAGGCTGAAGTTGTGTAAAAAGACATGCATTTATTCCTACAACTAACATAAGACAGACATTACACCTAACAAACAATAAACATGAAATAACGGAATAGACACAAACGATGTAATCATGAAAATGCAATGACCAGATTTAAAATGATTAACCTGAAAAGGGAAAAACTGTTCTGCAAAGCAAGCAGTTTGTAAGGATTATAAACCTAAAGGAATATAGCAGGTGAATAGGACAGTTCAGGTTGTTAGAAAGGAAAGGAAGTTGGTTTACTTGGATGCAGGAAAGAGGGAGGTCTTTGCAGTTGGTTGCAGTGGCTGATGAGCTGATGGGTGATGGCTCTCAGGGAGGCGCGGTGTTTGCAGCGGTTGTTGGAGTGGAGTCCCTCCGGTTCTTTCTTCTGGTGAAGCTTGGGCTGAGTTGCAGTTCTTTGGGTCTTCACCGACGGGCTTTAAGAACGCTGCTTGTTTCTCCGTGTTCTTCTCTTTTTATCCGCCTTTCTCTCCGCTGCTTTGTTCTGAGATGCCAGGTTTTATAGCATAAGGTTCGTGATTAGGAGTGACCAGGAATTCGAGTCCTGGACCAATGGCTGACCATCCATTTGGCGGGCTTTCGGAAGGGGGTCGGTATCAGTCCTTTTGGGATTTATGACCAGACTGACTTCTCTGGTAATGGTGATTTTCATTAGGCTGGTGTAACTTTTGATATATCCACTTTTGTGATAACCATTGACCAGATTTGGAAACTGGAGTGATTTTCCTTCGGTTTGATACCAAACATGTCGTACCAGCCTAGCGGTTCACACCAAATACCATCTGTGATGATTAATTAATGATAAAATAATAGCATAATATAAGTAATGTTCTATTACTAACACCAGTATATGGTACAGGTGGTTTAGGTTGTACCTCAACAGATATTACCCTTTATACAGACATTATATGACATATTCTCATGTCATAAGCACATCTTACCCTTAGATAGGCATGGTAGAATACAAAGATCAGATAAGGGTTGCCGAGGAATGTGGCAAAGAAAAGGGGGGGGAGAAGGTTTGTCAAACAAAGAAAAAGAATCTCCAAAAGTTAAGACACATTCGAACATAACCTGTACATATCTGTATATTAAGACTAGTAGTCAAGAGTAAATACATATACAGATATACAAAAGCCAAACTTAAAAGAAACTTTCTGTGGGGTGCTGGGTGAGTGGTATGTAAGGCAGGACGTCGGGGGATGGGGTTGTGTGCCAAGTCGAGGGGCCCCTGTCCCTGGGGATCCACTCTGCTATCTGTAGGTTGTTAAAGCTTTGGGCAATAAAAGTTGGAGTGCTGGCCTCCCTGGTTATCTATGTGTGTGGGGTCACAAACCCCCCTTTGGGGCCTAGGTCGATGTGTGCCTTCTCGTACCAGGGTAGGCCTTGTCTCAGGCCACCTGGAATTTAAGCTTTGTGATATGTGCATGTGTGATCCTACATATCCCCCCTTTCGGCTGATGATGGCATTGCCATCATTCAGGCGACGGAAGTTGAAACAGGATCATCCACATGCAACGAGGCACATGAAAGGTCCCGTTTTTTGGCACTCTGGGTGGTACAGTGACTGGATGGACAGGGAGGAGGCGCATGGGCTGGCCCCTGGCTTCTGGGACAGCAAGGAGTGGTGAACCCTCTGTCGAACAGGGTGCCGCAGCTCCCAGCAAGGCGTCCAGGAACCTCTCAGGCAGTCGATTGGACTCAGCTTGGTTCACGGTCGTTGGGTAACTGCTCCAGCATGTGGGTAGTGTCCACGGCAGCATGATGCATGGCATCCTGGGTCCATCGGACACCTGTCCCACTCGTTTGGCGTCTCTCATGGAGGAAGTGGGCTCGGTCGACATCGTCAGACGAATACTCGCTGTATGTGGGTACAACAGTTAGTAATCAAGAGACCGGGCTGTTCCCGGAAGACAATGCCTGACGGAGGCCCAGGGGATGCCCTCTTGGACTGGGGCCTCACCCCTCCTGGCTGAATAACGCTAGTAGCAGGGCAGCGTCATCCTAGTGGTAAGGGGATAGAAAATAAGGACCGGATTAGGAGTGAGGGGGTGAGTCAAGACTGATTTGGAGTGTGGTGCACCCTTGTGCAAAGGGGACAGGAAAAAGATATAGTGGCAACAATTCTCGGCCAGAGGACAATTGTAAAGAAACAAACGTGACAAGAAAATGCAAAACCGGATCCTCTTCAGTAATTTCCCGGGCACGCGTGAGCCACCCCAGGTCCTTACCAAAAACAACAACCAAAGAAAATGAGAAGTTATCAAAACAAACAAACAGATAAACGAAAACATCAAGATCACCCAGATATCAGTAGTCAAGCCCACCACATTGGTCTACCCTATCTGTGACCTTCTCTCCTTCCCTTCCTCTTTGTTCTTCTCTCTTGGGGGTTTTGGGGAGATTTGAACTGGAAAAGTTGTCCTTCTTTTGGTTGGAATTGGCAGCAGACCAGACATCCTTTCACATATTCCGTCACATCCTGTCGCATGTTAGGCCAGTAGGCTACTTGACTAAGTGCCTCATAGGTTGTTTTGGCATTGCGGTGGCCTGCACAGGGTGCGTCGTGGGCGTACAGTAGCATGACCCCCCTTTGTGCCTGAGGGACCACGAGCCGTGGTGAAGTGTGGGCATCAGGGACATGAAGAGGTACGCCCTCGGCAAGATGAAAAGAGGATAAAGCTGTCATCAGGTGATGGAGGTCAGGAAGGGATTCTTGGTCAGTTGTGGAGATCGAGTTCGCAGCAGGGTCGCGGAGGTGATCGCAGACCGTGCTGAGCACAGAATCAGTGGGCTGGAGGGAGACGATGTCAGAGTTGGAAACCTGAGGGGAAAGTTCCAACAGTGAAATCGTTGGCGGTGGGGCAGATGCTCGGCTGTGACTGCGGGTGACGATCTGGACAGCGTGGGTGGGTGGGAGGGGACAAAACTCCCATGAATCACCATGCAGTGCTCCTGCTTTGGCAAGTGCATCCGTGTGGTCATGGTGTTTGACTGGCTTGTTCCCTGATGTCTTGAAGCCATTCTGTGTCCAGTGAGGGAGATAGCACATGAAGCTGAGACGTGTATAGCTGGAGTCTTTGCAGATCAGCAGGTTCTCTACTCCATGTTCGGAGGCCACCTCCCGGGCAATTAAGATTGTTGCCAGCTTCGCATACTGCGATGTGTGAGGACAGAGCTTGAGCTGTTGTGGTGGGACGAGGTCGTCGTTGAGCCCCAGAATGCTTGCTCTAGCTTTCAGGGTCCCCTTTTGTTTGAATGCGCGTCCATCTACATAAATGGTGATCATGTCTTGAGAGACATTCTCATCAACGTAGTGGTGTTGCGACGGTTCCATTGGCGTCGGCGTGTCCAAAATGCTGGGTGCTGCTGGTCCCTCCCGAGAATAGTAGTGGCAGCTGGGTGACTGTACTGTGTTAGGCTGGGCAGTTATAGCATGGATTGTCAGGTGTTGGTCACCAGCAAGCTCCATGTGACATACAGTCCCTTTTGTCACTGGATATTTTTCTACCCCCATGGTCATTACCACATCTGTGACTTCCATGCCTTGGAGCCATATGCCTTTCCTGATCTTGGGGCTGAAGAATCCTGAGGTAGGGTCCAGCCTACACAGGAAGGAGTCATGGTGCTGGCATGGGTCTCTCGTGTCACGATTCTGATCTCCAGCTGGGTACTCTCCATGGTGTGGAGTGAGGTCTGAGGATGCAGCCAGGGTTTGACATTCCTGTGTGGCTGCGTCAGGTTTCCACAGTGGCAGTGGTTCTATAACTTGAGCCCAAATTTTCAGACGTTGGAAGTCTAACATCGGCTCGAACCGGTTCAGCAAATCTTTCCCAATGAGGAGAGGAATGGACTCAAGTTGGGAAATGTATACTGGGTGCATTACATTCATGGGACCGATGGACCAATTGAGGGGTATCATGTGATCCATCCTGGTGCCCACTGGTGAATACGCCTGCACGTCCAAAGAGCATTTCCTCGGCTGGAGGGTTTTGTTCTTCTGGGCGGCTAGGTGCTGCACTTGGCAGAAAAGACTGGCTGACATTAGGGTGATGTCTGCTGCAGTGTCGATGAGGGCCTCCAGGGTGAGAACATCTTCCAGGGTGATGGAGAGGTAGAATTTCTTGGCTACCCCCCTTTCCACCAGATCTCCCAGGAGCTGTGGCACAAGGGCCTGGCCAGGAATTGGTGAGGCCTCACCACAGTAGGGGTGGTGCTCTTCTGAGTCACGGCACACAACTAGGACAGCGTTGTCAGGTGCTGGTGGGGGCTCATCCTCTTGATCGAGCTCTGTGTTGGTGACGGCAACATCAGGTGCTCTTACCAGGCTTGAGTCGGCAGCTTTTTCTAGTTGAGGTGGGACATCTTCAGTTGTTCCAATATCTCTGGTAGGGAAAGCTGATGGCTGTTGAGTGTTACTTAGGGCTGACATCCAAGGGAGTCTGGGGGCATTGTCTGGTTTGGGTTCTGGTGAGGATTGTGGGGTCGTGCGTGTTTTGTGCTTCAGTCCTAGTCATTTTGGATCTTTCTTCCGAAAGTCCTCTTGACCCTT
Source organism: Brienomyrus brachyistius (assembly GCF_023856365.1). Taxonomy (NCBI): domain Eukaryota; kingdom Metazoa; phylum Chordata; class Actinopteri; order Osteoglossiformes; family Mormyridae; genus Brienomyrus; species Brienomyrus brachyistius. The sequence goes on from NC_064534.1 coordinate 37,358,978, forward strand.
GAGGGGATGCTGAGCAAAGAAATCACGCAGCAACTGGAGTAGAACCCACTCATCTTTCTCCGTGGTTTGTCCAGGCTTCAAGTCTGGTTCATAACTTTTCCTCCTGTCTTTCCAGTTCCGTGGTTGATTCCGTCGGGAACTTAGTGGAGAGCTTGGATTAGAGAACTGGCTTCCTAGCCGATCTCCCCGCTTATTCCAAGGCTCTGTGGGTCTTGGTTTCCCTTGGTTAACCCTAGGATGCACAAGTGGGTCAAAAATGACCCGGTGAGGTTGTTTTCTTGCAGTATCTTTGTAATGAAAAGTTTTTATCTTTTCATATTCCAGGTATTCCTGAAATTACATGTTTTTGATATCATGTCATTAAAATTTTTAAGTTACCTCTTATACTTTTTAAGAAATTGTAATATTTGTATTACTACCCCAAGCTTCCATAAGTGGGTCAAAAATGACCCACATGCATTTCCCATACAATTTCTTGGGAACCTGTGCTTCTTATCAATTGTGGCTGTCAAGGATACATTTACTGTGGACCACACACCCTATGTTAGAAGTGTCACCGTTCAGGAAGATTATTTTCCACAGCAAGACCTGATACATGTAAGTATTATTTTTTTATCTCAGAAAAAAATATATATATTTCACCATACTTACACATTCATGAATATTATGTGAAGGATTATTATTATTGTTGTTATTAGGTATTATCAAATTATCCTACTTTATAGTTAGCTAACACTTGCTAGCTAACTAAGCTAGGTATCATTACTGTACATATGTATTGTGTGAGTGTGTGTATGGGTGGGGTTTGAGGAGAGAGTGTGTGTGTGTGAGAAAGAGAGAGAGAGAATGTGCATGTGTGCATTTATTTACATAGCTACATATTGATTGTCATTCAAAACATTCTCTTCCTTTTATGTTTCCTCATCTAGTGTCATGACTGCTAGGTTTACAGGAGATATGGTCATCCAGATGCCAAACAAGCCCACCAAGTATGGCCTAAAGATCTTCTGGGTTTGTGATGCACGCATCCCATATGCAATAGATGGGATGGTTTACACAGGGAGACAACCAGGGGAAGAAGTTCAGAAGAATCTGGGAGACAACATTGTCCGGCAGTTGTGCAGTAGATTCAGAAACACAGGTCGCAACATCACCACAGATAACTTTTTCACCAGTGTGCAGCATGCGCAGCATCTCCTGGAAATGGATCTCACTATTGTGGGGACTCTACGACAGAACAAGCCAGACATCCCTCCTCTGATGAAGGCTTCTAAGTCCAGGGAGGTTCACAGTACAGTTTGGATTCAATGGCAGCATTACCATGGCCAGCTATGACCTTCTATAACAAGACCAAAGGAGGTGTTGACACCATGGACCAGATGGTTGGCACCTACACCTGCAAGCGACAAACACAGAGGTGGCCCATGGTGCTGTGGTACAACATCCTTGACATCGCCACCCTAAATGCCTACACCTTTTTCACGACTCAGCACCCTGAATTCAACAGAGGTATCACCAATGCACGACGACTCTTGCTCAAAGAGCTCTCAAGGGAACTTATCACACCACACATGAGGAGTCGACTGGAAGGCTGCCCACAACTGCAAACCCCGATCATTGAAGCAATGGGAAGGTGTGGGGTGACAAAAGCCACAACCCAGCCACAGGACAGAAGCACACAGGGCCAACAGAAGAGAAAGAGGTGTCAGATCTGCCCAAGTAATAAAGATCGCAAAGTCAGCAATAGGAGTGGGAAGTGCAATGTGCCTGTGTGCAATGATCACAGCCAGAAACAGGTAGTCTGTCACAACTGCATGCAGTGAGGAGACAAGAAGGCAAAACAGGGACTATCACATCAAAAGCTTCAGCAAACACCGACACTTACCTGCAAGAGAATAGAAAAGAGAAAGGAACTGTCAATGACCGGACATTTACCCACATACACATAATGAATGTTCACATTGTTCTGTTGCTGTTCTGTGCAGTATTAGTTTTTTAATTATCAAAATGTTTAAAATCTGTAATAAAGTGGAAAATAATAAAATTTCAAACATGAAATCATTCTTGTGTGGTCCAGAATGTAATACAGACTATAGTACAATTCATTATTCGTAACCAAAATGTCAAAAAATGGCATGAAACACATAGATTTTTATAAGTGGGTCAAAAATGACCCACTTATGGAAGAGTGTAGGGTCATATGACTCATGCATCCTAGGGTTAAGAGAGCGCTGTGCCTCCCACCGGTCTGGCCGGGTCTTCAACTGCTGTGGAGGCGGACCAGGGTAACGCTCACTGTGGCTTGCTGCTGTCCAACCTCGGTCATGGATTGGTGGTTGCGGATGAGGGTGGCCACCTTCCAATGCCAGGTTGGAGTCTGTAATGCCAAGATTTAGCACTGCCGTCGCTTTAGTTGCTTTCTCGGCTGCTGCTCTTTGTTTGTGGTATGCCTTGATTGCAAGGTCTCGTAGTTGTTGACTTGTCATGGTGTGGGGACAAGCCATGAGCCCAAGGTAGTGATTTAAGGTTGGGTGGAGATTCCGAAGGAAGAGAGCCTTGAAGGTTGCATCTTCTTCCATGTCTGCCTCATTTTTGGACCCAAAATATGCCCGACGAAGGCGATTGTAGTAGGCTTGGGGAGTCTCTTGTCTGCTCTGTTTGACATCCAAGGCGACACTGATACCTTGTTCCGACTCAGGATCAGCAAACTCTTGAATCAGTGCTTCGTGTAGCAGCTTGGAGTCGGCCTTGATTCGACTGGGCTGTCGATCCAGGAAGCTGCGGACCTCCAGGCTGGATGTGATCCTGATGAGGTAGACTCTGTCTTCATTGGTCACATTGTCCAGTCTTTTGAGGTGGAAGTCAATGTCTTGGAGGTAGGTATGAATGTCGTGGCCCCCCATGGGGTTAGGCGTAAACATGTCGATATTCCGAGCTACTTTATCAAGCTCCTTTGTGGTAACCCGGTGTTGGTATCGCTTCAGTACACCTGTTTCATCTGGGGTGCCTTCTTTGAGAGAGACCTTCCAGGCGCTTGGTTCCTCAAGGTCCGGTGATGGCCAAGGAGGTAACTTGTCCCGATGAGAGGTCCCTTGAACGCGGTCTGAGTGCCTTGGGGGAAACAGCACTGTCGGAGAGGAAGTCGGTGCCATCACTGAATTGTAGGAGGCTCCAAATTCTGACTTCACCTCATATGCCTGTATTAGTTCTTGTCTCATTCGGTCAATCTCTACTACGTCAGCTCGATGTTTCGTTCTGGCATCGGTGAGCTGTTCTTGGGAGCTGATTAGCTGGTGATTCAGCTTGTGCAGGCATCTCTGTGCCTCAGCCAGATGGTTTTCCAGGGCCTGGATCCGAGCATCCTTGTTCTTGAGCTCTGTGTGGGCTCTGTCCAACAGTGTTTCGGCCTGGTCCAGTCTGGCTTCGAGGTTCTCTTTGGTGGCTCTGGCTTGCTGTTCTTGCTGGTCAGCTTCAGCTCTGAGCCCTTCCAAAGCCTGTTGAAGCTTTTTGCTTGTTTGAGGAATCTTGCCTTCTTCTGTCTCCTCTTCCTCATGGGACGGAGACCTTCTTTGTTGGAGTTCTTGCTCGAAGCTCTTAATGCGATGTTGAGCTTGGGCCGCATCTCGCTGTGTCTCAGCCAGAAGTTGTTGGGTGTCTCTCTCCTGCTGTTGGAGTGCTTGCACCCTTTGCTGGAGACAGGACGTTTCCTCTTCATTTGTCTTCAACCTGGCTAGAAGTTTGTGTGCGAGGGAGCCGAGTGCTTCGGTTAGCCTTTTACTCCCGCATTTCTGAGTGGGTGGCATGGCCATTAGTTCAGCGATGTCGTCCTCAATTTGGTTAGCTGCTTTGGACCGTATGAGATCGGCATGACTGGGTAGGAAGTCGGAAGTCACAACATCAGGCCAGGTACCCAAATCTTTCCACTGGTTGAGGGGGCTTTCCATGTGGATCATTGTGACTCGGTCAACTGCAGGGTGGCCGCAGAAATCTGTTACACTCAGACTGGGGGTTGTCTAGGTGGGTGACCTGACACCTAAATCTGGGTGAACAAATAAAACCAACAAAATAAAATTAAGTAGAACTGGGGCCTGTCACTGGGTAACTGGAAGGGTGTAGTGAACCACGGGAATAGTTACCCACGACAAAATAAACAAACAAAAATTGCTCCCTGGGAGAAGTTGTTGCAGGTTAGAACAGTGTGAGTTACTCTAGGGCTTGAGAGATGCCCTAGTCAGGGGTAAAAGGTAAAACCTTATCCAGGAAATTGTCGGTCTGTGACTACTGACAGTGTCAGAAGATGACAGGAGAAGTTGGGAATAGAAAGTGGGAAGCAAGAGCTTCAAAAGCAATGGGACTGCATTCAAACTTAGCTTGCTGTTGCAGATCAGATTACCCCTGGGTTGGGCTCTGTTGAACAACTCCGCTTTGACCAGAAGGGGGACCACTAGCAGGTTCTGCTTTACTTGTCCCTATCCGAATTGTTGCGGTGTTAAGCTAGTGATGCAGGTGGAGAGGTTTGAACGCTGTCAGGTGTCCCTCCTGAACAGGGCACGTCCCACAAGCTCAATCCCAGCCAAGCAGGCCTGAGTCCGGCTCCCACTCCCCCGATCCCCAGCAATGTCAACTTGGAAGGGGGTGTTCTGTATGCACAACTGAGACAACCCAGGTGGGGCTCAGCTTATCGGCTGCACTACCTGAGACCTGACTCGACCAGGGCTGGCAAAATAGCCTTCAGGTATCACCCACCCTAGTGAGAGTCCAAGCTAGGGCCGTTCTCCAAACTCACCCTAGACGAGGTCCTGCTCAAAAGTTGTAATGATCGCCTGAGGTACCTGTCAGCCTTGCCCTTAATGAGTCAGTGGGTGCAGCCGGGCTGGCACGCTTTTGGGCGTCTAATTGCTGAGAACTCCCCTTCGGTTCTGACAAACTGTATGATCGTAAGCAGTGACAGCAGAGCCACAGACAAGCTCAACCAACAGAGAGCGAATGGCAAGCACCTAGCACAGGAAGAGCTCAACTGATCAGAATCAAACGACTCTCTGATGTGATTGTGTATGTTGACCGTTGTTAATAATGGTTGAACTTCTATGCAAGTACCCTTGTTGGGGGAGAGGGAGTGAATAAAAGCATAAAGTGAAATAAAACCTAAAATAAACAAAAAGGTAAAACAGAAATCTAACCCAATGAGTTGTGTTTCTTATTTAATTGAAAACATCAATTAGTTATGCAGCAATAACCTAATTAGATGTTAATGTGTTGTAATCAAGTTGATTAAAAAGTTGATTAAGGCTTTCAGGCAAGAACCTGTGTGTCCAATTATGCGTGTTGGTATTACCGCAGATGACCACGAGGCCCAACTCAGATGTTAACCTACTATGGCTGACCACTAGAGGTGCAATTTCAATGGAGTGGCACTGCTATGGCTTGCCACTAGAAGCGCAATTTCGAAATTGAGTGGTAGTTCTATGCCTGACCACTAGAGGCGCAATTTCGAAATGGAGTGGTAGTTCTATGACTGACCACTAGAGGCTCAATGGGGCGTTGGTCCCTTTGTGGGGGGTCCCAGGCAAGTGAGCCTAAGGGGTAGGGTCACTGGTGACCAAAAAAAAAACGGCGTCAGGCAGGCCTTCAGGGCTCTGATCTCTAAGTGGTTAGAGTGGCGTTCGCAGACTGCACTCGTAACCAAAGAGATAGCTAGGCGGTTGCCGACGATCAATGAGTGTCACACACGTTTAATGCATGCACATGCCGCTTGCGGCCTTCTGCGCTTTGCGCAGTTTAACCCCTTAAAACAATTACTGGAGCGAGACAGCGCTCGCGTTACGGCGACGGATCTAAATAGTGAGTGCACTATATCTCGTCGCAAATGATGCTGAAACCACGGCGGGTCTCAAGAACTGGAGACTCCCAATTTCCAAATTACACACGCACTTGGCTCGCAGCGCAAAGTGGTGTTAAACTTGCTTTGTCTAAAGCAGGCACACACATATGAGTAAGATCCTGATAGGTAGCTAAGCTATCGGTCTTATCTCAGGGAGTCCAAGCGCAACAGAATTCAGGTTAGAACCTCGTAACAAGAATTCCTGTTCGCTAATAGAGAGATCTCTGCCAGGATATATGGGAACGGAGAAACTCGTCCGAATCGATCCTGGAAACAACGCGCTATATCTGAGAATCTCGTCAGACATAGGGTTAAGGTTTACTGCAGTTTTAACGAAATAAACTAAAATAAAATAACCAAAAATAAAACAAAATAATATAACTACTAATAACAGAAATAAAAATAACTATATTAAGCCCGTATGTTCCCGCTTATATGCCTTCAGATTGCCCTGAGTGCGATTAATCCTCAACTTTTCCAACCAGTTCACTGTAGCGCTTATTCAACTGTACGTTCAGTCATAAAAAGTTTAAATTGTGTGCTCACAATAAGTTTAAACCTTGTGCCCGCATTCTCCACCAATTATGTAGGAATTATTAGCTCAGGTAAATTTTAATATCTCCACCAATATGTTTTGAAATTAATTAACTTTTAATTAATTATTATTTAATGCTGATTATTAACCAATTGTTATGCCGAATGGTCGGCTCCTCCAAACTCAATTGTGAATCCCCGATATCTGTTAATGTGAGACTTAAATGGGATTCATTAATAACCAGTATCGCTTAATAACCTGGGTTAGTGGGCTCGTCCAGCGAGCTGCGTCACCAGGTAATGTAAACGATCGGTAGCGAAGCTTCCCTCACGGCCGATGAGAGAGAGTCTCGCGATATTTCAGGCGAGTTTAGAGGTTTCAGAGCGTAGTAGCCAGATCGCACAGAGGCAGGGACTATTGTGAGCACTCAATGACGGAGGCTGAAGTTGTGTAAAAAGACATGCATTTATTCCTACAACTAACATAAGACAGACATTACACCTAACAAACAATAAACATGAAATAACGGAATAGACACAAACGATGTAATCATGAAAATGCAATGACCAGATTTAAAATGATTAACCTGAAAAGGGAAAAACTGTTCTGCAAAGCAAGCAGTTTGTAAGGATTATAAACCTAAAGGAATATAGCAGGTGAATAGGACAGTTCAGGTTGTTAGAAAGGAAAGGAAGTTGGTTTACTTGGATGCAGGAAAGAGGGAGGTCTTTGCAGTTGGTTGCAGTGGCTGATGAGCTGATGGGTGATGGCTCTCAGGGAGGCGCGGTGTTTGCAGCGGTTGTTGGAGTGGAGTCCCTCCGGTTCTTTCTTCTGGTGAAGCTTGGGCTGAGTTGCAGTTCTTTGGGTCTTCACCGACGGGCTTTAAGAACGCTGCTTGTTTCTCCGTGTTCTTCTCTTTTTATCCGCCTTTCTCTCCGCTGCTTTGTTCTGAGATGCCAGGTTTTATAGCATAAGGTTCGTGATTAGGAGTGACCAGGAATTCGAGTCCTGGACCAATGGCTGACCATCCATTTGGCGGGCTTTCGGAAGGGGGTCGGTATCAGTCCTTTTGGGATTTATGACCAGACTGACTTCTCTGGTAATGGTGATTTTCATTAGGCTGGTGTAACTTTTGATATATCCACTTTTGTGATAACCATTGACCAGATTTGGAAACTGGAGTGATTTTCCTTCGGTTTGATACCAAACATGTCGTACCAGCCTAGCGGTTCACACCAAATACCATCTGTGATGATTAATTAATGATAAAATAATAGCATAATATAAGTAATGTTCTATTACTAACACCAGTATATGGTACAGGTGGTTTAGGTTGTACCTCAACAGATATTACCCTTTATACAGACATTATATGACATATTCTCATGTCATAAGCACATCTTACCCTTAGATAGGCATGGTAGAATACAAAGATCAGATAAGGGTTGCCGAGGAATGTGGCAAAGAAAAGGGGGGGGAGAAGGTTTGTCAAACAAGGAAAAAGAATCTCCAAAAGTTAAGACACATTCGAACATAACCTGTACATATCTGTATATTAAGACTAGTAGTCAAGAGTAAATACATATACAGATATACAAAAGCCAAACTTAAAAGAAACTTTCTGTGGGGTGCTGGGTGAGTGGTATGTAAGGCAGGACGTCGGGGGATGGGGTTGTGTGCCAAGTCGAGGGGCCCCTGTCCCTGGTGATCCACTCTGCTATCTGTAGGTTGTTAAAGCTTTGGGCAATAAAAGTTGGAGTGCTGGCCTCCCTGGTTATCTATGTGTGTGGGGTCACAAACCCCCCTTTGGGGCCTAGGTCGATGTGTGCCTTCTCGTACCAGGGTAGGCCTTGTCTCAGGCCACCTGGAATTTAAGCTTTGTGATATGTGCATGTGTGATCCTACAGGAGTTAAAAAGAAGGAAGTGTGCGGATGCGGAAAGAATGGAATAATTGTGGTAGGCTGCCGGCTGAGTAGTTTGGTGAATGTTTGGTGTGGGTCCGGCGCTGCCGATTGGATGGTGGGGCTGCAGTGTGAGTCAGATAAAAAAAAAAAAAACCAGGAGTAGGATCCAATGGGACTAACTGGCATGTATAGACGCGTGTAATGCAAAAGGGCTGTTTTTGGTAGCATCTCTCGCTTACGGCCATACCACCCTGAACACGCCTGATCTCGTCTGATCTCGGAAGCTAAGCAGCGTAGGGTCTGGTTAGTACTTGGATGGGAGACCTCCTGGGAATACCAGGTGCTGTAAGCTTTTCTCACTTTTACTTTAAACGGGGGGCGCTCCACTTCACGATTAATTTAAATCTATCACTCCCCTTCCATTTTACTATTATATATATATATATTTTTTTTTTTCTCTCATTCATAAAGGCAGCTTTTAGAAACCGTTTTACTCTAAATACTTCCTGGTAATTCTAGGTGCTGTAAGCTGTTCGTGCCTTTATTCCACCAGGGCGCGATCTTCTCACAGACTTGAAGACTGTCACTCCCCATTCACGTTTTACAACTTATTGTTAATGATAAAGAGACAGCTTTTTACACACAGTTTTAAACAAAGTACTGATATTATTCCTCTTCAACTGACCGCTTTGTTTTCTATGCAAAAACCACTTCGCCACAGAAGACTCGATATTATTGGCATAGCAAGTTCTGCTCTTCTCCTTTCATAACTTGCTAAAAGCTGTATTTAAAAGAACAGGTTGGCCGGGGTAATTCACACCCTTCAATGCCAGCTTAATGTTTAGGTTAGTGGGAATCACAGAGGAATTAGGGATGGAAACTTCTTTGCTGGTGGTAGAAGCGGTCTGGTGAATTTTTAGAGAGAAGAGGCCGTCGATGTTTGAATGTAGAAAATTGTTCTGGCTGCAGCCTGCAGTATGGACTTGTTGGTGTGTGTAGCTCCCAGTGTTCTGACAGCGCGACGTTTTGGGGAAGCATGTGATTCAGCAGCTACCAGTGGGCTTCGTGCGGCGGAGATTTTGTGGCTGTTAGCGGAGTTGATAACAGAGGGTCGTTAAGAGAAGCCTGCATGCAGTAGGCAAAGGAGTAATGTTTGCCGGCGGGGGACGTGCGGCGATTAACCTGTGCGGTAGTGAAAAGGAGTTAAAAATAAGGAAGTGTGCGGATGCGGAAAGAATGGAATAATTGTGGTAGGCTGCCGGCTGAGTAGTTTGGTGAATGTTTGGTGTAGTTCCGGCGCTGCCGATTGGATGGTGGTGCTGCAGTGTGAGTCAGATAAAAAAATAAATAAACCAGGAGTAGGATCCAATGGGACTAACTGGCATGTATAGACGCGTGTAATGCAAAAGGGCTGTTTTTGGTAGCATCTCTCGCTTATGGCCATACCACCCTGAACACGCCCGATCTCGTCTGATCTCGGAAGCTAAGCAGGGTAGGGTCTGGTTAGTACTTGGATGGGAGACCACCTGGGAATACCAGGTGCTGTAAGCTTTTCTCACTTTTACTTTATACAGGGGGCGCTCCACTTCACGATTAATTTAAATCTATCACTCCCCTTCCATTTTACTATTTTATATATATATATATATTTTTTTTCTCTCTTTCATAAAGCCAGCTTTTAGAAACCGTTTTACTCTAAATACTTCCTGGTAATTCTAGGTGCTGTAAGCTGTTCGTGCCTTTATTCCACCAGGGCGCGATCTTCTCACAAACTTGAAGACTGTCACTCCCCATTCACGTTTTACAACTTATTGTTAATGATAAAGAGACAGCTTTTTACACACAGTTTTAAACAAAGTACTGATATTATTCCTCTTCAACTGACCGCTTTGTTTTCTATGCAAAAACCACTTCGCCACAGAAGACTCGATATTATTGGCATAGCAAGTTCTGCTCTTCTCCTTTCAAAACTTGCTAAAAGCTGTATTTAAAAGAACAGATTGGCCGGGGTAATTCACACCCTTCAATGCCAGCTTAATGTTTAGGTTAGTGGGAATCACAGAGGAATTAGGGATGGAAACTTCTTTGCTGGTGGTAGAAGTGGTCTGGTGAATTTTTAGAGAGAAGAGGCCGTCGATGTTTGAATGTAGAAAATTGT
>NC_064534.1:37371956-37404456 GCF_023856365.1 Brienomyrus brachyistius
CTGACAGCGCGACGTTTTGGGGAAGCATGTGATTCAGCAGCTACCAGTGGGCTTCGTGCGGCGGAGATTTTGTGGCTGTTAGCGGAGTTGATAACAGAGGGTCGTTAAGAGAAGCCTGCATGCAGTAGGCAAAGGAGTAATGTTTGCCGGCGGGGGACGTGCGGCGATTAACCTGTGCAGTACTGAAAAGGAGTTAAAAAGAAGGAAGTGTGCGGATGCGGAAAGAATGGAATAATTGTGGTAGGCTGCCGGCTGAGTAGTTTGGTGAATGTTGGGTGTGGGTCCGGCGCTGCCGATTGGATGGTGGGGCTTCAGTGTGAGTCAGATAAAAAAAAAAAAAAGAACATTAGTAGTATCCAATGGGACCAACTGGCATGTATAGAGGCGTGTAATGCAAAAGGGCTGTTTTTGGTAGTTTCTCTCGCTTACGGCCATACCACCCTGAACACGCCCGATCTCGTCTGATCTCGGAAGCTAAGCAGGGTAGGGTCTGGTTAGTACTTGGATGGGAGACCACCTGGGAATACCAGGTGCTGTAAGCTTTTCTCACTTTTACTTTAAACGGGGGGCGCTCCACTTCACGATTAATTTAAATCTATCACTCCCCTTCCATTTTACTATTATATATATATATATATATTTTTTTTTTTTTTTCTCTCATTCATAAAGGCAGCTTTTAGAAACCGTTTTACTCTAAATACTTCCTGGTAATTCTAGGTGCTGTAAGCTGTTCGTGCCTTTATTCCACCAGGGCGCGATCTTCTCACAAACTTGAAGACTGTCACTCCCCATTCACGTTTTACAACTTATTGTTAATGATAAAGAGACAGCTTTTTACACACAGTTTTAAACAAAGTACTGATATTATTCCTCTTCAGCTGACCGCTTTGTTTTCTATGCAAAAACCACTTCGCCACAGAAGACTCGATATTATTGGCATAGCAAGTTCTGCTCTTCTCCTTTCAAAACTTGCTAAAAGCTGTATTTAAAAGAACAGATTGGCCGGGGTAATTCACACCCTTCAATGCCAGCTTAATGTTTAGGTTAGTGGGAATCACAGAGGAATTAGGGATGGAAACTTCTTTGCTGGTGGTAGAAGCGGTCTGGTGAATTTTTAGAGAGAAGAGGCCGTCGATGTTTGAATGTAGAAAATTGTTCTGGCTGCAGCCTGCAGTATGGACTTGTTGGTGTGTGTAGCTCCCAGTGTTCTGACAGCGCGACGTTTTGGGGAAGCATGTGATTCAGCAGCTACCAGTGGGCTTCGTGCGTCGGAGATTTTGTGGCTGTTAGCGGAGTTGATAACAGAGGGTCGTTAAGAGAAGCCTGCATGCAGTAGGCAAAGGAGTAATGTTTGCCGGCGGGGGACGTGCGGCGATTAACCTGTGCGGTAGTGAAAATGAGTTAAAAAGAAGGAAGTGTGCGGATGCGGAAAGAATGGAATAATTGTGGTAGGCTGCCGGCTGAGTAGTTTGGTGAATGTTGGGTGTGGGTCCGGCGCTACCGATTGGTTGGTGGGGCTGCAGTGTGAGTCAGATAAAAAAAAAAAAAGAACATTAGTAGTATCCAATGGGACCAACTGGCATGTATAGAGGCGTGTAATGCAAAAGGGCTGTTTTTGGTAGTTTCTCTCGCTTACGGCCATAGCACCCTGAACACGCCCGATCTCGTCTGATCTCGGAAGCTAAGCAGGGTAGGGTCTGGTTAGTACTTGGATGGGAGGCCACCTGGGAATACCAGGTGCTGTAAGCTTTTCTCACTTTTACTTTATACAGGGGGCGCTCCATTTCACGATTAATTTAAATCTATCACTCCCCTTCCATTTTACTATTTTATATATATATATATATATATATATATATATATATATATATATATATATATATATATATATATATTTATTTTATTTTTTTTTCTCTCATTCATAAAGGCAGCTTTTAGAAACCGTTTTACTCTAAATACTTCCTGGTAATTCTAGGTGCTGTAAGCTGTTCGTGCCTTTATTCCACCAGGGCGCGATCTTCTCACAAACTTGAAGACTGTCACTCCCCATTCACGTTTTACAACTTATTGTTAATGATAAAGAGACAGCTTTTTACACACAGTTTTAAACAAAGTACTGATATTATTCCTCTTCAACTGACCGCTTTGTTTTCTATGCAAAAACCACTTCGCCACAGAAGACTCGATATTATTGGCATAGCAAGTTCTGCTCTTCTCCTTTCAAAACTTGCTAAAAGCTGTATTTAAAAGAACAGATTGGCCGGGGTAATTCACACCCTTCAATGCCAGCTTAATGTTTAGGTTAGTGGGAATCACAGAGGAATTAGGGATGGAAACTTCTTTGCTGGTGGTAGAAGCGGTCTGGTGAATTTTTAGAGAGAAGAGGCCGTCGATGTTTGAATGTAGAAAATTGTTCTGGCTGCAGCCTGCAGTATGGACTTGTTGGTGTGTGTAGCTCCCAGTGTTCTGACAGCGCGACGTTTTGGGGAAGCATGTGATTCAGCAGCTACCAGTGGGCTTCGTGCGGCGGAGATTTTGTGGCTGTTAGCGGAGTTGATAACAGAGGGTCGTTAAGAGAAGCCTGCATGCAGTAGGCAAAGGAGTAATGTTTGCCGGCGGGGGACGTGCGGCGATTAACCTGTGCAGTACTGAAAAGGAGTTAAAAAGAAGGAAGTGTGCGGATGCGGAAAGAATGGAATAATTGTGGTAGGCTGCCGGCTGAGTAGTTTGGTGAATGTTTGGTGTGGGTCCGGCGCTGCCGATTGGATGGTGGGGCTGCAGTGTGAGTCAGATAAAAAAAAAAAAAAAAACAGGAGTAGGATCCAATGGGACTAACTGGCATGTATAGACGCGTGTAATGCAAAAGGGCTGTTTTTGGTCGCATCTCTCGCTTACGGCCATACCACCCTGAACACGCCCGATCTCGTCTGATTTCGGAAGCTAAGCAGGGTAGGGTCTGGTTAGTACTTGGATGGGAGACCTCCTGGGAATACCAGGTGCTGTAAGCTTTTCTCACTTGTACTTTAAACGGGGGGCGCTCCACTTCATGATTAATTTAAATCTATCACTCCCCTTCCATTTTACTATTATATATATATATATATATATATTTTTATTTTTCTCTCATTCATAAAGGCAGCTTTTAGAAACCGTTTTACTCTAAATACTTCCTGGTAATTCTAGGTGCTGTAAGCTGTTCGTGCCTTTATTCCACCAGGGCGCGATCTTCTCACAAACTTGAAGACTGTCACTCCCCATTCACGTTTTACAACTTATTGTTAATGATAAAGAGACAGCTTTTTACACACAGTTTTAAACAAAGTACTGATATTATTCCTCTTCAACTGACCGCTTTGTTTTCTATGCAAAAACCACTTCGCCACAGAAGACTCGATATTATTGGCATAGCAAGTTCTGCTCTTCTCCTTTCAAAACTTGCTAAAAGCTGTATTGAAAAGAACAGGTTGGCCGGGGTAATTCACACCCTTCAATGCCAGCTTAATGTTTAGGTTAGTGGGAATCACAGAGGAATTAGGGATGGAAACTTCTTTGCTGGTGGTAGAAGCGGTCTGGTGAATTTTTAGAGAGAAGAGGCCGTCGATGTTTGAATGTAGAAAATTGTTCTGGCTGCAGCCTGCAGTATGGACTTGTTGGTGTGTGTAGCTCCCAGTGTTCTGACAGCGCGACGTTTTGGGGAAGCATGTGATTCAGCAGCTACCAGTGGGCTTCGTGCGGCGGAGATTTTGTGGCTGTTAGCGGAGTTGATAACAGAGGGTCGTTAAGAGAAGCCTGCATGCAGTAGGCAAAGGAGTAATGTTTGCCTGCGGGGGACGTGCGGCGATTAACCTGTGCGGTAGTGAAAAGGAGTTAAAAATAAGGAAGTGTGCGGATGCGGAAAGAATGGAATAATTGTGGTAGGCTGCCGGCTGAGTAGTTTGGTGAATGTTTGGTGTGGGTCCGGCGCTGCCGATTGGATGGTGGTGCTGCAGTGTGAGTCAGATAAAAAAAAAAAAAGAACATTAGTAGTATCCAATGGGACCAACTGGCATGTATAGAGGCGTGTAATGCAAAAGGGCTGTTTTTGGTAGTTTCTCTCGCTTACGGCCATACCACCCTGAACACGCCCGATCTCGTCTGATCTCGGAAGCTAAGCAGGGTAGGGTCTGGTTAGTACTTGGATGGGAGACCTCCTGGGAATACCAGGTGCTGTAAGCTTTTCTCACTTTTACTTTATACAGGGGGCGCTCCACTTCACGATTAATTTAAATCTATCACTCCCCTTCCATTTTACTATTATATATATATATATATTTTTTTTTTCTCTCTTTCATAAAGCCAGCTTTTAGAAACCGTTTTACTCTAAATACTTCCTGGTAATTCTAGGTGCTGTAAGCTGTTCGTGCCTTTATTCCACCAGGGCGCGATCTTCTCACAAACTTGAAGACTGTCACTCCCCATTCACGTTTTACAACTTATTGTTAATGATAAAGAGACAGCTTTTTACACACAGTTTTAAACAAAGTACTGATATTATTCCTCTTCAACTGACCGCTTTGTTTTCTATGCAAAAACCACTTCGCCACAGAAGACTCGATATTATTGGCATAGCAAGTTCTGCTCTTCTCCTTTCAAAACTTGCTAAAAGCTGTATTTAAAAGAACAGATTGGCCGGGGTAATTCACACCCTTCAATGCCAGCTTAATGTTTAGGTTAGTGGGAATCACAGAGGAATTAGGGATGGAAACTTCTTTGCTGGTGGTAGAAGCGGTCTGGTGAATTTTTAGAGAGAAGAGGCCGTCGATGTTTGAATGTAGAAAATTGTTGTGGCTGCAGCCTGCAGTATGGACTTGTTGGTGTGTGTAGCTCCCAGTGTTCTGACAGCGCGACGTTTTGGGGAAGCATGTGATTCAGCAGCTACCAGTGGGCTTCGTGCGGCGGAGATTTTGTGGCTGTTAGCGGAGTTGATAACAGAGGGTCGTTAAGAGAAGCCTGCATGCAGTAGGCAAAGGAGTAATGTTTGCCGGCGGGGGACGTGCGGCGATTAACCTGTGCGGTAGTGAAAAGGAGTTAAAAATAAGGAAGTGTGCGGATGCGGAAAGAATGGAATAATTGTGGTAGGCTGCCGGCTGAGTAGTTTGGTGAATGTTTGGTGTGGGTCCGGCGCTGCCGATTGGATGGTGGTGCTGCAGTGTGAGTCAGATAAAAAAAAAAAAAGAACATTAGTAGTATCCAATGGGACCAACTGGCATGTATAGAGGCGTGTAATGCAAAAGGGCTGTTTTTGGTAGTTTCTCTCGCTTACGGCCATACCACCCTGAACACGCCCGATCTCGTCTGATCTCGGAAGCTAAGCAGGGTAGGGTCTGATTAGTACTTGGATGGGAGACCACCTGGGAATACCAGGTGCTGTAAGCTTTTCTCACTTTTACTTTATACAGGGGGCGCTCCACTTCACGATTAATTTAAATCTATCACTCCCCTTCCATTTTACTATTTTATATATATATTTATTTATTTTTTTTTCTCTCTTTCATAAAGCCAGCTTTTAGAAACCGTTTTACTCTAAATACTTCCTGGTAATTCTAGGTGCTGTAAGCTGTTCGTGCCTTTATTCCACCAGGGCGCGATCTTCTCACAAACTTGAAGACTGTCACTCCCCATTCACGTTTTACAACTTATTGTTAATGATAAAGAGACAGCTTTTTACACACAGTTTTAAACAAAGTACTGATATTATTCCTCTTCAACTGACCGCTTTGTTTTCTATGCAAAAACCACTTCGCCACAGAAGACTCGATATTATTGGCATAGCAAGTTCTGCTCTTCTCCTTTCAAAACTTGCTAAAAGCTGTATTTAAAAGAACAGATTGGCCGGGGTAATTCACACCCTTCAATGCCAGCTTAATGTTTAGGTTAGTGGGAATCACAGAGGAATTAGGGATGGAAACTTCTTTGCTGGTGGTAGAAGCGGTCTGGTGAATTTTTAGAGAGAAGAGGCCGTCGATGTTTGAATGTAGAAAATTGTTCTGGCTGCAGCCTGCAGTATGGACTTGTTGGTGTGTGTAGCTCCCAGTGTTCTGACAGCGCGACGTTTTGGGGAAGCATGTGATTCAGCAGCTACCAGTGGGCTTCGTGCGGCGGAGATTTTGTGGCTGTTAGCGGAGTTGATAACAGAGGGTCGTTAAGAGAAGCCTGCATGCAGTAGGCAAAGGAGTAATGTTTGCCGGCGGGGGACGTGCGGCGATTAACCTGTGCGGTAGTGAAAAGGAGTTAAAAAGAAGGAAGTGTGCGGATGCGGAAAGAATGGAATAATTGTGGTAGGCTGCCGGCTGAGTAGTTTGGTGAATGTTTGGTGTGGGTCCGGCGCTGCCGATTGGATGGTGGTGCTGCAGTATGAGTCAGATAAAAAAAAAAAAAAACAGGAGTAGGATCCAATGGGACTAACTGGCATGTATAGACGCGTGTAATGCAAAAGGGCTGTTTTTGGTCACGTCTCTCGCTTACGGCCATACCACCCTGAACACGCCCGATCTCATCCGATCTCGGAAGCCAAGCAGGGTAGGGTCTGGTCAGTACTTGGATGGGAGACCTCCTGGGAATACCAGGTGCTGTAAGCTTTTCTCACTTTTACTTTATACAGGGGGCGCTCCACTTCACGATTAATTTAAATCTATCACTCCCCTTCCATTTTACTATTTTATATATATATATATTTTTTTCTTTTTCTCTCATTCATAAAGGCAGCTTTTACACACCGTTTTACTCTAAATACTTCCTGGTAATTCTAGGTGCTGTAAGCTGTTCGTGCCTTTATTCCACCAGGGCGCGATCTTCTCACAAACTTGAAGACTGTCACTCCCCATTCACGTTTTACAACTTATTGTTAATGATAAAGAGACAGCTTTTTACACACAGTTTTAAACAAAGTACTGATATTATTCCTCTTCAACTGACCGCTTTGTTTTCTATGCAAAAACCACTTCGCCACAGAAGACTCGATATTATTGGCATAGCAAGATCTGCTCTTCTCCTTTCAAAACTTGCTAAAAGCTGTATTTAAAAGAACAGATTGGCCGGGGTAATTCACACCCTTCAATGCCAGCTTAATGTTTAGGTTAGTGGGAATCACAGAGGAATTAGGGATGGAAACTTCTTTGCTGGTGGTAGAAGCGGTCTGGTGAATTTTTAGAGAGAAGAGGCCGTCGATGTTTGAATGTAGAAAATTGTTCTGGCTGCAGCCTGCAGTATGGACTTGTTGGTGTGTGTAGCTCCCAGTGTTCTGACAGCGCGACGTTTTGGGGAAGCATGTGATTCAGCAGCTACCAGTGGGCTTCGTGCGGCGGAGATTTTGTGGCTGTTAGCGGAGTTGATAACAGAGGGTCGTTAAGAGAAGCCTGCATGCAGTAGGCAAAGGAGTAATGTTTGCCGGCGGGGGACGTGCGGCGATTAACCTGTGCGGTAGTGAAAAGGAGTTAAAAAGAAGGAAGTGTGCGGATGCGGAAAGAATGGAATAATTGTGGTAGGCTGCCGGCTGAGTAGTTTGGTGAATGTTTGGTGTGGGTCCGGCGCTGCCGATTGGATGGTGGTGCTGCAGTATGAGTCAGATAAAAAAAAAAAAAAACAGGAGTAGGATCCAATGGGACTAACTGGCATGTATAGACGCGTGTAATGCAAAAGGGCTGTTTTTGGTCACATCTCTCGCTTACGGCCATACCACCCTGAACACGCCCGATCTCATCCGATCTCGGAAGCCAAGCAGGGTAGGGTCTGGTCAGTACTTGGATGGGAGACCTCCTGGGAATACCAGGTGCTGTAAGCTTTTCTCACTTTTACTTTATACAGGGGGCGCTCCACTTCACGATTAATTTAAATCTATCACTCCCCTTCCATTTTACTATTTTATATATATATATATTTTTTTCTTTTTCTCTCATTCATAAAGGCAGCTTTTACACACCGTTTTACTCTAAATACTTCCTGGTAATTCTAGGTGCTGTAAGCTGTTCGTGCCTTTATTCCACCAGGGCGCGATCTTCTCACAAACTTGAAGACTGTCACTCCCCATTCACGTTTTACAACTTATTGTTAATGATAAAGAGACAGCTTTTTACACACAGTTTTAAACAAAGTACTGATATTATTCCTCTTCAACTGACCGCTTTGTTTTCTATGCAAAAACCACTTCGCCACAGAAGACTCGATATTATTGGCATAGCAAGTTCTGCTCTTCT
Source organism: Brienomyrus brachyistius (assembly GCF_023856365.1). Lineage (NCBI taxonomy): Eukaryota > Metazoa > Chordata > Actinopteri > Osteoglossiformes > Mormyridae > Brienomyrus > Brienomyrus brachyistius. The sequence continues at coordinate 37,380,188 of NC_064534.1, forward strand.
CCTTTCAAAACTTGCTAAAAGCTGTATTTAAAAGAACAGATTGGCCGGGGTAATTCACACCCTTCAATGCCAGCTTAATGTTTAGGTTAGTGGGAATCACAGAGGAATTAGGGATGGAAACTTCTTTGCTGGTGGTAGAAGCGGTCTGGTGAATTTTTAGAGAGAAGAGGCCGTCGATGTTTGAATGTAGAAAATTGTTCTGGCTGCAGCCTGCAGTATGGACTTGTTGGTGTGTGTAGCTCCCAGTGTTCTGACAGCGCGACGTTTTGGGGAAGCATGTGATTCAGCAGCTACCAGTGGGCTTCGTGCGGCGGAGATTTTGTGGCTGTTAGCGGAGTTGATAACAGAGGGTCGTTAAGAGAAGCCTGCATGCAGTAGGCAAAGGAGTAATGTTTGCCGGCGGGGGACGTGCGGCGATTAACCTGTGCGGTAGTGAAAAGGAGTTAAAAAGAAGGAAGTGTGCGGATGCGGAAAGAATGGAATAATTGTGGTAGGCTGCCGGCTGAGTAGTTTGGTGAATGTTTGGTGTGGGTCCGGCGCTGCCGATTGGATGGTGGTGCTGCAGTGTCAGTCAGATAAAAAAAAAAAAAAAAAAACCAGGAGTAGGATCCAATGGGACTAACTGGCATGTATAGAGGCGTGTAATGCAAAAGGGCTGTTTTTGTTCGCGGTTCTTGCTTACGGCCATACCACCCTGAACACGCATGATCTTGGAAGCTAAGCAGAGTATGGTCTGGTTAGTACTTGGAAGGGAAACCACCTGGGAATACCAGGTGCTGTAAGCTTTTCTCACTTTTACTTTATACAGGGGGCGCTCCACTTCACGATTAATTTAAATCTATCACTCCCCTTCCATTTTACTATTTTATATATATATATTTTTTTTTTCTCTCATTCATAAAGGCAGCTTTTAGAAACAGTTTTACTCTAAATACTGCCTGGTAATTCTAGGTGCTGTAAGCTGTTCGTGCCTTTATTCCACCAGGGCGCGATCTTCTCACAAACTTGAAGACTGTCACTCCCCATTCACGTTTTACAACTTATTGTTAATAATAAAGAGACAGCTTTTTACACACAGTTTTAAACAAAGTACTGATATAATTCCTCTTCAACTCACCACTTTGTTTTCTATGCAAAAACCACTTCACCACAGAAGACTCGATATTATTGGCATAGCAAGTTCTGCTCTTCTCCTTTCAAAACTTGCTAAAAGCTGTATTTAAAAGAACAGATTGGCCGGGGTAATTCACACCCTTCAATGCCAGCTTGATGTTTAGGTTAGTGGGAATCACAGAGGAATTAGGGATGGAAACTTCTTTGCTGGTGGTAGAAGCGGTCTGGTGAATTTTTAGAGAGAAGAGGCCGTCGATGTTTGAATGTAGAAAATTGTTCTGGCTGCAGCCTGCAGTATGGACTTGTTGGTGTGTGTAGCTCCCAGTGTTCTGACAGCGCGACGTTTTGGGGAAGCATGTGATTCAGCAGCTACCAGTGGGCTTCGTGCGGCGGAGATTTTGTGGCTGTTAGCGGAGTTGATAACAGAGGGTCGTTAAGAGAAGCCTGCATGCAGTAGGCAAAGGAGTAATGTTTGCCGGCGGGGGACGTGCGGCGATTAACCTGTGCGGTAGTGAAAAGGAGTTAAAAAGAAGGAAGTGTGCGGATGCGGAAAGAATGGAATAATTGTGGTAGGCTGCCGGCTGAGTAGTTTGGTGAATGTTTGGTGTGGGTCCGGCGCTGCCGATTGGATGGTGGGGCTGCAGTGTGAGTCAGATAAAAAAAAAAAAAAAAACCAGGAGTAGGATCCAATGGGACTAACTGGCATGTATAGAGGCGTGTAATGCAAAAGGGCTGTTTTTGGTAGCATCTCTCGCTTACGGCCATACCACCCTGAACACGCCCGATTTCGTCTGATCTCGGAAGCCAAGCAGGGTAGGGTCTGGTTAGTACTTGGATGGGAGACCTCCTGGGAATACCAGGTGCTGTAAGCCTTTCTCACTTTTACTTTATACAGGGGGCGCACCACTTCACGATTAATTTAAATCTATCACTCCCCTTCCATTTTACTATTTTATATATATATTTTTTTTTTTCTCTCATTCATAAAGGCAGCTTTTAGAAACCGTTTTACTCTAAATACTTCCTGGTAATTCTAGGTGCTGTAAGCTGTTCGTGCCTTTATTCCACCAGGGCGCGATCTTCTCACAAACTTGAAGACGGTCACTCCCCATTCACGTTTTACAACTTATTGTTGATGATAAAGAGACAGCTTTTTACACACAGTTTTAAACAAAGTACTGATATTATTCCTCTTCAACTCACCGCTTTGTTTTCTATGCAAAAACCACTTCGCCACAGAAGACTCGATATTATTGGCATAGCAAGTTCTGCTCTTCTCCTTTCAAAACTTGCTAAAAGCTGTATTTAAAAGAACAGATTGGCGGGGGTAATTCACACCCTTCAATGCCAGCTTAATATTTAGGTTAGTGGGAATCACAGAGGAATTAGGGATGGAAACTTCTTTGATGGTGGTAGAAGCGGTCTGGTGAATTTTTAGAGAGAAGAGGCCGTCGATGTTTGAATGTAGAAAATTGTTCTGGCTGCAGCCTGCAGTATGGACTTGTTGGTGTGTGTAGCTCCCAGTGTTCTGACAGCGCGACGTTTTGGGGAAGCATGTGATTCAGCAGCTACCAGTGGGCTTCGTGCGGCGGAGATTTTGTGGCTGTTAGCGGAGTTGATAACAGAGGGTCGTTAAGAGAAGCCTACATGCAGTAGGCAAAGGAGTAATGTTTGCCGGCGGGGGACGTGCGGCGATTAATCTGTGCGGTAGTGAAAAGGAGTTAAAAAGAAGGAAGTGTGCGGATGCGGAAAGAATGGAATAATTGTGGTAGGCTGCCGGCTGAGTAGTTTGGTGAATGTTTGGTGTGGGTCCGGCGCTGCCGATTGGATGGTGGGGCTGCAGTGTGAGTCAGATAAAAAAAAAAAAAACCAGGAGTAGGATCCAATGGGACTAACTGGCATGTATAGAGGCGTGTAATGCAAAAGGGCTGTTTTTGTTCGCGGTTCTTGCTTACGGCCATACCACCCTGAACACGCATGATCTTGGAAGCTAAGCAGAGTATGGTCTGGTTAGTACTTGGAAGGGAAACCACCTGGGAATACCAGGTGCTGTAAGCTTTTCTCACTTTTACTTTATACAGGGGGCGCTCCACTTCACGATTAATTTAAATCTATCACTCCCCTTCCATTTTACTATTTTATATATATATATATATTTTCTCTCTTTCATAAAGGCAGCTTTTAGAAACAGTTTTACTCTAAATACTGCCTGGTAATTCTAGGTGCTGTAAGCTGTTCGTGCCTTTATTCCACCAGGGCGCGATCTTCTCACAAACTTGAAGACTGTCACTCCCCATTCACGTTTTACAACTTATTGTTAATAATAAAGAGACAGCTTTTTACACACAGTTTTAAACAAAGTACTGATATAATTCCTCTTCAACTCACCACTTTGTTTTCTATGCAAAAACCACTTCACCACAGAAGACTCGATATTATTGGCATAGCAAGGTCTGCTCTTCTCCTCCTTTCAAAACTCGCTAAAAGCTGTATTTAAAAGAGCAGGTTGGCCGGGGTAATTCACACCCTTCAATGCCAACTTAATGTTTAGGTTAGTGGGAATCACAGAGGAATTAGGGATGGAAACTTCTTTGCTGGTGGTAGAAGCGGTCTGGTGAATTTTTAGAGAGAAGAGGCCGTCGATGTTTGAATGTAGAAAATTGTTCTGGCTGCAGCCTGCAGTATGGACTTGTTGGTGTGTGTAGCTCCCAGTGTTCTGACAGCGCGACGTTTTGGGGAAGCATGTGATTCAGCAGCTACCAGTGGGCTTCGTGCGGCGGAGATTTTGTGGCTGTTAGCTGAGTTGATAGCAGAGGGTCGTTAAGAGAAGCCTGCATACGGTAGGCAAAGGAGTAATGTTTGCCGGCGGGGGACATGCGGCGATTAACCTGTGAGGTAGTGAAAAGGACTTAAAGAGAAGGAAGTGTGCGGATGCGGAAAGAATGGAATAATTGTGGTAGGCTGCCGGCTGAGTAGTTTGGTGAATGTTTGGTGTGGGTCCGGCGCTGCCGATTGGATGGTGGTGCTGCAGTGTGAGTCAGATAAAAAAAAAAAAAAAACCAGGAGTAGGATCCAATGGGACTAACTGGCATGTAGAGACGCGTGTAATGCAAAAGGGCTGTTTTTGGTAGCATCTCTCGCTTACGGCCATACCACCCTGAACACGCCCGATCTCGTCTGATCTCGGAAGCTAAGTAGGGTAGGGTATGGTTAGTACTTGGATGGGAGACCACATGGGAATACCAGGTGCTGTAAGCTTTTCTCACTTTTACTTTATACAGGGGGCGCTCCACTTCACGATTAATTTAAATCTATCACTCCCCTTCCATTTTACTATTTTATATATATATATATTTTTTTTCTCTCATTCATAAAGGCAGCTTTTAGAAACCGTTTTACTCTAAATACTTCCTGGTAATTCTAGGTGCTGTAAGCTGTTCGTGCCTTTATTCCACCAGGGCGCGATCTTCTCACAAACTTGAAGACTGTCACTCCCCATTCACGTTTTACAACTTATTGTTAATGATAAAGAGACAGCTTTTTACACACAGTTTTAAACAAAGTACTGATATTATTCCTCTTCAACTGACCGCTTTGTTTTCTATGCAAAAACCACTTCGCCACAGAAGACTCGATATTATTGGCATAGCAAGTTCTGCTCTTCTCCTTTCAAAACTTGCTAAAAGCTGTATTTAAAAGAACAGATTGGCCGGGGTAATTCACACCCTTCAATGCCAGCTTAATGTTTAGGTTAGTGGGAATCACAGAGGAATTAGGGATGGAAACTTCTTTGCTGGTGGTAGAAGCGGTCTGGTGAATTTTTAGAGAGAAGAGGCCGTCGATGTTTGAATGTAGAAAATTGTTCTGGCTGCAGCCTGCAGTATGGACTTGTTGGTGTGTGTAGCTCCCAGTGTTCTGACAGCGCGACGTTTTGGGGAAGCATGTGATTCAGCAGCTACCAGTGGGCTTCGTGCGGCGGAGATTTTGTGGCTGTTAGCGGAGTTGATAACAGAGGGTCGTTAAGAGAAGCCTGCATGCAGTAGGCAAAGGAGTAATGTTTGCCGGCGGGGGACGTGCGGCGATTAACCTGTGCGGTAGTGAAAAGGAGTTAAAAAGAAGGAAGTGTGCGGATGCGGAAAGAATGGAATAATTGTGGTAGGCTGCCGGCTGAGTAGTTTGGTGAATGTTTGGTGTGGGTCCGGCGCTGCCGATTGGATGGTGGGGCTGCAGTGTGAGTCAGATAAAAAAAAAAAAAAAAACCAGGAGTAGGATCCAATGGGACTAACTGGCATGTATAGAGGCGTGTAATGCAAAAGGGCTGTTTTTGGTAGCATCTCTCGCTTACGGCCATACCACCCTGAACACGCCCGATCTCGTCTGATCTCGGAAGCCAAGCAGGGTAGGGTCTGGTTAGTACTTGGATGGGAGACCTCCTGGGAATACCAGGTGCTGTAAGCCTTTCTCACTTTTACTTTATACAGGGGGCGCACCACTTCACGATTAATTTAAATCTATCACTCCCCTTCCATTTTACTATTTTATATATATATATTTTTTTTTCTCTCATTCATAAAGGCAGCTTTTAGAAACCGTTTTACTCTAAATACTTCCTGGTAATTCTAGGTGCTGTAAGCTGTTCGTGCCTTTATTCCACCAGGGCGCGATCTTCTCACAAACTTGAAGACGGTCACTCCCCATTCACGTTTTACAACTTATTGTTGATGATAAAGAGACAGCTTTTTACACACAGTTTTAAACAAAGTACTGATATTATTCCTCTTCAACTCACCGCTTTGTTTTCTATGCAAAAACCACTTCGCCACAGAAGACTCGATATTATTGGCATAGCAAGTTCTGCTCTTCTCCTTTCAAAACTTGCTAAAAGCTGTATTTAAAAGAACAGATTGGCGGGGGTAATTCACACCCTTCAATGCCAGCTTAATATTTAGGTTAGTGGGAATCACAGAGGAATTAGGGATGGAAACTTCTTTGATGGTGGTAGAAGCGGTCTGGTGAATTTTTAGAGAGAAGAGGCCGTCGATGTTTGAATGTAGAAAATTGTTCTGGCTGCAGCCTGCAGTATGGACTTGTTGGTGTGTGTAGCTCCCAGTGTTCTGACAGCGCGACGTTTTGGGGAAGCATGTGATTCAGCAGCTACCAGTGGGCTTCGTGCGGCGGAGATTTTGTGGCTGTTAGCGGAGTTGATAACAGAGGGTCGTTAAGAGAAGCCTACATGCAGTAGGCAAAGGAGTAATGTTTGCCGGCGGGGGACGTGCGGCGATTAATCTGTGCGGTAGTGAAAAGGAGTTAAAAAGAAGGAAGTGTGCGGATGCGGAAAGAATGGAATAATTGTGGTAGGCTGCCGGCTGAGTAGTTTGGTGAATGTTTGGTGTGGGTCCGGCGCTGCCGATTGGATGGTGGGGCTGCAGTGTGAGTCAGATAAAAAAAAAAAAAACCAGGAGTAGGATCCAATGGGACTAACTGGCATGTATAGAGGCGTGTAATGCAAAAGGGCTGTTTTTGGTAGTTTTTCTCGCTCACGGCCATACCACCCTGAACACGCCCGATCTCGTCTGATCTTGGAAGCTAAGCAGGGTAGGGTCTGGTTAGTACTTGGATGGGAAACCACCTGGGAATACCAGGTGCTGTAAGCTTTTCTCACTTTTACTTTATACAGGGGGCGCTCCACTTCACGATTAATTTAAATCTATCACTCCCCTTCCATTTTACTATTTTATATATATATATATTTTTTTGTCTCATTCATAAAGGCAGCTTTTAGAAACCGTTTTACTCTAAATACTTCCTGGTAATTCTAGGTGCTGTAAGCTGTTCGTGCCTTTATTCCACCAGGGCGCGATCTTCTCACCAACTTGAAGACTGTCACTCCCCATTCACGTTTTACAACTTATTGTTAATGATAAAGAGACAGCTTTTTACACACAGTTTTAAACAAAGTACTGATATTATTCCTCTTCAACTGACCGCTTTGTTTTCTATGCAAAAACCACTTCGCCACAGAAGACTCGATATTATTGGCATAGCAAGTTCTGCTCTTCTCCTTTCAAAACTTGCTAAAAGCTGTATTTAAAAGAACAGATTGGCCGGGGTAATTCACACCCTTCAATGCCAGCTTAATGTTTAGGTTAGTGGGAATCACAGAGGAATTAGGGATGGAAACTTCTTTGCTGGTGGTAGAAGCGGTCTGGTGAATTTTTAGAGAGAAGAGGCCGTCGATGTTTGAATGTAGAAAATTGTTCTGGCTGCAGCCTGCAGTATGGACTTGTTGGTGTGTGTAGCTCCCAGTGTTCTGACAGCGTGACGTTTTGGGGAAGCATGTGATTCAGCAGCTACCTGTGGGCTTCGTGCGGCGGAGATTTTGTGGCTGTTAGCGGAGTTGATAACAGATGGTCGTTAAGAGAAGCCTGCATGCAGTAGGCAAAGGAGTAATGTTTGCCGGCGGGGGACGTGCGGCGATTAACCTGTGCGGTAGTGAAAAGGAGTTAAAAAGAAGGAAGTGTGCGGATGCGGAAAGAATGGAATAATTGTGGTAGGCTGCCGGCTGAGTAGTTTGGTGAATGTTTGGTGTGGGTCCGGCGCTGCCGATTGGATGGTGGGGCTGCAGTGTGAGTCAGATAAAAAAAAAAAAAAAAACCAGGAGTAGGATCCAATGGGACTAACTGGCATGTATAGAGGCGTGTAATGCAAAAGGGCTGTTTTTGGTAGCATCTCTCGCTTACGGCCATACCACCCTGAACACGCCCGATCTCGTCTGATCTCGGAAGCCAAGCAGGGTAGGGTCTGGTTAGTACTTGGATGGGAGACCTCCTGGGAATACCAGGTGCTGTAAGCCTTTCTCACTTTTACTTTATACAGGGGGCGCACCACTTCACGATTAATTTAAATCTATCACTCCCCTTCCATTTTACTATTTTATATATATATATTTTTTTTTCTCTCATTCATAAAGGCAGCTTTTAGAAACCGTTTTACTCTAAATACTTCCTGGTAATTCTAGGTGCTGTAAGCTGTTCGTGCCTTTATTCCACCAGGGCGCGATCTTCTCACAAACTTGAAGACGGTCACTCCCCATTCACGTTTTACAACTTATTGTTGATGATAAAGAGACAGCTTTTTACACACAGTTTTAAACAAAGTACTGATATTATTCCTCTTCAACTCACCGCTTTGTTTTCTATGCAAAAACCACTTCGCCACAGAAGACTCGATATTATTGGCATAGCAAGTTCTGCTCTTCTCCTTTCAAAACTTGCTAAAAGCTGTATTTAAAAGAACAGATTGGCGGGGGTAATTCACACCCTTCAATGCCAGCTTAATATTTAGGTTAGTGGGAATCACAGAGGAATTAGGGATGGAAACTTCTTTGCTGGTGGTAGAAGCGGTCTGGTGAATTTTTAGAGAGAAGAGGCCGTCGATGTTTGAATGTAGAAAATTGTTCTGGCTGCAGCCTGCAGTATGGACTTGTTGGTGTGTGTAGCTCCCAGTGTTCTGACAGCGCGACGTTTTGGGGAAGCATGTGATTCAGCAGCTACCAGTGGGCTTCGTGCGGCGGAGATTTTGTGGCTGTTAGCGGAGTTGATAACAGAGGGTCGTTAAGAGAAGCCTGCATGCAGTAGGCAAAGGAGTAATGTTTGCCGACGGAGGACGTGCGGCGATTAACCTGTGCGGTAGTGAAAAGGAGTTAAAAAGAAGGAAGTGTGCGGATGCGGAAAGAATGGAATAATTGTGGTAGGCTGCCGGCTGAGTAGTTTGGTGAATGTTTGGTGTGGGTCCGGCGCTGCCGATTGGATGGTGGGGCTGCAGTGTGAGTCAGATAAAAAAAAAAAAAAACCAGGAGTAGGATCCAATGGGACTAACTGGCATGTATAGAGGCGTGTAATGCAAAAGGGCTGTTTTTGGTAGTTTTTCTCGCTCACGGCCATACCACCCTGAACACGCCCGATCTCGTCTGATCTTGGAAGCTAAGCAGGGTAGGGTCTGGTTAGTACTTGGATGGGAAACCACCTGGGAATACCAGGTGCTGTAAGCTTTTCTCACTTTTACTTTATACAGGGGGCGCTCCACTTCACGATTAATTTAAATCTATCACTCCCCTTCCATTTTACTATTTTATATATATATATATTTTTTTGTCTCATTCATAAAGGCAGCTTTTAGAAACCGTTTTACTCTAAATACTTCCTGGTAATTCTAGGTGCTGTAAGCTGTTCGTGCCTTTATTCCACCAGGGCGCGATCTTCTCACCAACTTGAAGACTGTCACTCCCCATTCACGTTTTACAACTTATTGTTAATGATAAAGAGACAGCTTTTTACACACAGTTTTAAACAAAGTACTGATATTATTCCTCTTCAACTGACCGCTTTGTTTTCTATGCAAAAACCACTTCGCCACAGAAGACTCGACATTATTGGCATATTATCTGCTCTTCTCCTCCTTTCAAAACTTGCTAAAAGCTGTATTTAAAAGAGCAGGTTGGCCGGGGTAATTCACGCCCTTCAATGCCAACTTAATGTTTAGGTTAGTGGGAATCACAGAGGAATTAGGGATGGAAACTTCTTTGCTGGTGGTAGAAGCGGTCTGGTGAATTTTTAGAGAGAAGAGGCCGTCGATGTTTGAATGTAGAAAATTGTTCTGGCTGCAGCCTGCAGTATGGACTTGTTGGTGTGTGTAGCTCCCAGTGTTCTGACAGCGTGACGTTTTGGGGAAGCATGTGATTCAGCAGCTACCAGTGGGCTTCGTGCAGCGGAGATTTTGTGGCTGTTAGTGGAGTTGATAGCAGAGGGTCGTTAAGAGAAGCCTGCATTCGGTAGGCAAAGGAGTAATGTTTGCCGGAGGGGGACATGCGGCGATTAACCTGTGCGGTAGTGAAAATGACTTAAAGAGAAGGAAGTGTGTGGATGCGGAAAGAATGGAATAATTGTGGTAGGCTGCCAGCTGAGTAGTTTGGTGAATGTTTGGTGTGGGTCCAGCACTGCCGATTGGATGGTGGGGCTGCAGTGTGAGTCAGATAAAAAAAAAAAAAAAACCAGGAGTAGGATACAATGGGACTAACTGGCATGTATAGAGGCGTGTAACACAAAAGGGCTGTTTTTGTTAGCAGCTCTTGCTTACGGCCATACCACCCTAAACACGCCCGATCTCGTCTGATCTCGGAAGCTAAGCAAGGTAGGGTCTGGTTAGTACTTGGATGGGAGGCCACCTGGGAATACCAGGTGCTGTAAGCTTTTCTCACTTTTACTTTATACAGGGGGCGCTCCACTTCACGATTAATTTAAATCTATCACTCCCCTTCCATTTTCCTTTTTTCTATATTTCTTTTTTCTCTCATTCATAAAGGCAGCTTTTACACACCGTTTTACTCTAAATACTGCCTGGTAATTCTAGCTGCTGTAAGCTGTTCGTGCCTTTATTCCACCAGGGCGCGATCTTCTCACAAACTTGAAGACTGTCACTCCCCATTCAAGTTTTACAACTTATTGTTAATAACAAAGAGACAGCTTTTTACACACAGTTTTAAACAAAGTACTGATATAATTCCTCTTCAACTCATCGCTTTCTTTTCTATGCAAAAACCACTTCACCACAGAAGACTCGATATTATTGGCATAGCAAGTTCTGCTCTTCTCCTCCTTTCAAAACTTGCTAAAAGCTGTATTTAAAAGAGCAGGTTGGCCGGGGTAATTCACACCCTTCAATGCCAGATTAATGTTTAGGTTAGTGGGAATCACAGAGGAATTAGGGATGGAAACTTCTTTGCTGGTGGTAGAAGCGGTCTGGTGAATTTTTAGAGAGAAGAGGCCGTCGATGTTTGAATGTAGAAAATTGTTCTGGCTGCAGCCTGCAGTATGGACTTGTTGGTGCGTGTAGCTCCCAGTGTTCTGACAGCGCGACGTTTTGGGGAAGCATGTGATTCAGCAGCTACCAGAGGGCTTCGTGCGGCGGAGATTTTGTGGCTGTTAGCGGAGTTGATAGCAGAGGGTCGTTAAGAGAAGCCTGCATGCGGTAGGCAAAGGAGTAATGTTTGCCGGCGGGGGACGTGCGGCGATTAACCTGTGCAGTAGTGAAAATGACTTAAAGAGAAGGAAGTGTGCGGATGCGGAAAGAATGGAATAATTGTGGTAGGGTGCCGGCTGAGTAGTTTGGTGAATGTTTGGTGTGGGTCCGGCGCTGCCGATTGGATGGTGGTGCTGCAGTGTGAGTCAGATTAAAAAAAAAAAAAACAGGTGTAGGATCCAATGGGACTAACTGGCATGTATAGACGCGTGTAATGCAAAAGAGCTGTTTTTGGTAGCGTCTCTCGCTTACGGCCGTACCACCCTGAACACACCCGATCTCGTCCGATCTCGGAAGCTAAGCAGGGTAAGGTTGGGTTAGTACTTGGAAGGGAGACCACCTGGGAATACCAGGTGCTGTAAGCTTTTCTCACTTTTACTTTATACAGGGGGCGCTCCACTTCACGATTAATTTAAATCTATCACTCCCCTTCCATTTTACTATTTTATATATATATATTTTTTTTCTCTCTTTCATAAAGGCAGCTTTTAGAAACCGTTTTACTCTAAATACTGCCTGGCAATTCTAGGTGCTTTAAGCTGTTCGTGCCTTTATTCCACCAGGACGCGATCTTCTCACAAACTTGAAGACTGTCACTCCCCATTCATGTTTTACAACTTATTGTTAATGATAAAGAGACAGCTTTTTACACACAGTTTTAAACAAAGTACTGATATAATTCCTCTTCAACTCACCGCTTTGTTTTCTATGCAAAAACCACTTCACCATAGAAGACTCGATATTATTGGCATAGCAAGGTCTGCTCTTCTCCTCCTTTCAAAACTCGCTAAAAGCTGTATTTAAAAGAGCAGGCTGGCCGGGGTAATTCACATCCTTCAATGCCAGATTAATGTTTAGGTTGGTGGGAATCACAGAGGAATTAGGGATGGAAACTTCTTTGCTGGTGGTAGAAGCGTTCTGGTGAATTTTTAGAGAGAAGAGGCCGTCGATGTTTGAATGTAGAAAATTGTTCTGGCTGCAGCCTGCAGTATGGACTTGTTGGCGTGTGTAGCTCCCAGTCTTCTGACAGCGCGACGTTTTGGGGAAGCATGTGATTCAACAGCTACCAGTGGGCTTCGTGCGGCGGAGATTTTGTGGCTGTTAGCGGAGTTGATAACAGAGGGTCGTTAAGAGAAGCCTGCATGCGGTAGGCAAAGGAGTAATGTTTGCTGGCGGGGGACGTGCGGCGATTAACCTGTGCGGTAGTGAAAAGGAGTTAAAGAGAAGGAAGTGTGCGGATGCGGAAAGAATGGAATAATTGTGGTAGGCTGCCGGCTGAGTAGTTTGGTGAATGTTTGGTGTGGGTCCGGCGCTGCCAATTGGATGGTGGGGCTGCAGTGTGAGTCAGATAAAAAAAAAAAAAACAGGTGTAGGATCCAATGGGACTAACTGGCATGTATAGACGCGTGTAATGCAAAAGAGCTGTTTTTGGTAGTGTCTCTCGCTTACGGCCGTACCACCCTGAACACACCCGATCTCGTCCGATCTCGGTAAGCTAAGCAGGGTAAGGTCTGGTTAGTACTTGGAAGGAAGACCACCTGGGAATACCAGGTGCCGTAAGCTTTTCTCACTTTTACTTTATACAGGGGGCGCTCCACTTCACGATTAATTTAAATCTATCACTCCCCTTCCATTTTACTATTTTATATATATATATTTTTTTTCTCTCTTTCATAAAGGCAGCTTTTAGAAACCGTTTTACTCTAAATACTGCCTGGCAATTCTAGGTGCTGTAAGCTGTTCGTGCCTTTATTCCACCAGGACGCGATCTTCTCACAAACTTGAAGACTGTCACTCCCCATTCACGTTTTACAACTTATTGTTAATGATAAAGAGACAGCTTTTTACACACAGTTTTAAACAAAGTACTGATATAATTGCTCTTCAACTCACCGCTTTGTTTTCTATGCAAAAACCACTTCACCATAGAAGACTCGATATTATTGGCATAGCAAGGTCTGCTCTTCTCCTCCTTTCAAAACTCGCTAAAAGCTGTATTTAAAAGAGCAGGCTGGCCGGGGTAATTCACATCCTTCAATGCCAGATTAATGTTTAGGTTGGTGGGAATCACAGAGGAATTAGGGATGGAAACTTCTTTGCTGGTGGTAGAAGCGTTCTGGTGAATTTTTAGAGAGAAGAGGCCGTCGATGTTTGAATGTAGAAAATTGTTCTGGCTGCAGCCTGCAGTATGGACTTGTTGGCGTGTGTAGCTCCCAGTGTTCTGACAGCGCGACGTTTTGGGGAAGCATGTGATTCAACAGCTACCAGTGGGCTTTGTGCGGCGGAGATTTTGTGGCTGTTAGCGGAGTTGATAACAGAGGGTCGTTAAGAGAAGCCTGCATGCGGTAGGCAAAGGAGTAATGTTTGCTGGCGGGGGACGTGCGGCGATTAACCTGTGCGGTAGTGAAAAGGAGTTAAAGAGAAGGAAGTGTGCGGATGCGGAAAGAATGGAATAATTGTGGTAGGCTGCCGGCTGAGTAGTTTGGTGAATGTTTGGTGTGGGTCCGGCGCTGCCAATTGGATGGTGGGGCTGCAGTGTGAGTCAGATAAAAAAAAAAAACAGGAGTAGGATCCAATGGGACTAACTGGCATGTATAGAGGCGTGTAATGCAAAAGGGCTGTTTTTGTTCACGGCTCTCGTTTATGGCCATACCACCCTGAACACGCCCGATCTCGTCTGATCTCGGAAGCTAAGTGGGGTAGGGTCTGGTTAGTACTTGGATGGGTGACTGCCTGGGAATACCACGTGCTGTAAGCTTTTCTCACTTTTACTTTATACAGGGGGCACTCCACCTCACGATTAATTTAAATCTATCACTCCCCTTACTATTTTATATATTTCTTTTTTCTCTCATTCATAAAGGCAGCTTTTACACACGTTTTACTCTAAATACTGCCTGGTAATTCTAGGTGCTGTAAGCTGTTCGTGCCTTTATTCCACCAGGGCGCGATCTTCTCACAAACTTGAAGACTGTCACTCCCCATTCACGTTTTACAACTTATTGTTAATGATAAAGAGACAGCTTTTTACACACAGTTTTAAACAAAGTACTGATATTATTCCTCCGCTTTGTTTTCTATGCAAAAACCACTTCGCCACAGAAGACTCGATATTATTGGCATAGCAAGTTCTGCTCTTCTCCTTTCAAAACTTGCTAAAAGCTGTATTTAAAAGAACAGATTGGCCGGGGTAATTCACACCCTTCAATGCCAGCTTAATGTTTAGGTTAGTGGGAATCACAAAGGAATTAGGGATGGAAACTTCTTTGCTGGTGGTAGAAGCGGTCTGGTGAATTTTTAGAGAGAAGAGGCCGTCGATGTTTGAATGTAGAAAATTGTTCTGGCTGCAGCCTGCATTATGGACTTGTTGGTGTGTGTAGCTCCCAGTGTTCTGACAGCGTGACGTTTTGGGGAAGCATGTGATTCAGCAGCTACCAGTGGGCTTCGTGCGGCGGAGATTTTGTGGCTGTTAGCGGAGTTAATAACAGAGGGTCGTTAAGAGAAGCCTGCATGCAGTAGGCAAAGGAGTAATGTTTGCCGGCGGGGGACGTGCGGCGATTAACCTGTGCGGTAGTGAAAAGGAGTTAAAAAGAAGGAAGTGTGCGGATGCGGAAAGAATGGAATAATTGTGGTAGGCTGCCGGCTGAGTAGTTTGGTGAATGTTTGGTGTGGGTCCGGCGCTGCCGATTGGATGGTGGTGCTGCAGTGTGAGTCAGATTAAAAAAAAAAAAAAAACAGGAGTAGAATCCAATGGGACTAACTGGCATGTATAGACGCGTGTAATGCAAAAGGGCTGTTTTTGGTAGCGTCTCACGCTTATGGCCATACCACCTTGAACAAGCCTGATCTTGGAAGCTAAGCAGGGTAGGGTCTGGTTAGTACTTGGATGGGAGACTTCCAGGGAATACCAGGTGCTGTAAGCTTTTCTCACTTTTACTTTATACAGGGGGCGCTCCACTTCACGATGAATTTAAATCTATCACTCCCCTTCCATTTTACTATTTTATATATATATATTTTTTTTTTTCTCTCATTCATAAAGGCAGCTTTTAGAAACCGTTTTACTCTAAATACTTCCTGGTAATTCTAGGTGCTGTAAGCTGTTCGTGCCTTTATTCCACCAGGGCGCGATCTTCTCACAAACTTGAAGACTGTCACTCCCCATTCACGTTTTACAACTTATTGTTAATGATAAAGAGACAGCTTTTTACACACAGTTTTAAACAAAGTACTGACATTATTCCTCTTCAACTGACTGCTTTGTTTTCTATGCAAAAACCACTTTGCCACAGAAGACTCGATATTATTGGCATAGTAAGTTCTGCTCTTCTCCTTTCAAAACTTGCTAAAAGCTGTATTTAAAAGAACAGATTGGCCGGGGTAATTCACACCCTTCAATGCCAGCTTAATGTTTAGGTTAGTGGGAATCACAGAGGAATTAGGGATGGAAACTTCTTTGCTGGTGGTAGAAGCGGTCTGGTGAATTTTTAGAGAGAAGAGGCCGTCGATGTTTGAATGTAGAAAATTGTTCTGGCTGTAGCCTGCAGTATGGACTTGTTGGTGTGTGTAGCTCCCAGTGTTCTGACAGCGCGACGTTTTGGGGAAGCATGTGATTCAGCAGCTACCAGTGGGCTTCGTGCGGCGGAGATTTTGTGGCTGTTAGCGGAGTTGATAACAGAGGGTCGTTAAGAGAAGCCTGCATGCAGTAGGCAAAGGAGTAATGTTTGCCGGCGGGGGACGTGCGGCGATTAACTTGTGCGGTAGTGAAAAGGAGTTAAAAAGAAGGAAGTGTGCGGATGCGGAAAGAATGGAATAATTGTGGTAGGCTGCCGGCTGAGTAGTTTGGTGAATGTTTGGTGTGGGTCCGGCGTTGCCGATTAGATGGTGGGGCTGCAGTGTGAGTCAGATAAAAAAAAAAAAAAACATTAGTAGGATCCAATGGGACCAACTGGCATGTATAGAGGCGTGTAATGCAAAAGGGCTGTTTTTGGTAGCATCTCTCGCTTATGGCCATGCCCGCCTGAACACGCCTGATCTCATCTGATCTCGGAAGCCAATCAGCGTAGGGTCTGATTAGTACTTGGATGGGAGACCTCCTGGGAATACCAGGTGCTGTAAGCTTTTCTCACTTTTACTTTATACAGGGGGCGCTCCACTTCACGATTAATTTAAATCTAGCACTCCCCTTCCATTTTCCTATTTTATATATATATTTTTTTTCTCTCTTTCATAAAGCCAGCTTATAGAAACCGTTTTACTCTAAATACTTCCTGGTAATTCTAGGTGCTGTAAGCTGTTCGTGCCTTTATTCCACCAGGGCGCGATCTTCTCACAAACTTGAAGACTGTCACTCCCCATTCACGTTTTACAACTTATTGTTAATGATAAAGAGACAGCTTTTTACACACAGTTTTAAACAAAGTACTGATATTATTCCTCTTCAACTGACCGCTTTGTTTTCTATGCAAAAACCACTTCGCCACAGAAGACTCGATATTATTGGCATAGCAAGTTCTGCTCTTCTCCTTTCAAAACTTACTAAAAGCTGTATTTAAAAGAACAGATTGGCCGGGGTAATTCACACTCTTCAATGCCAGCTTAATGTTTAGGTTAGTGGGAATCACAGAGGAATTAGGGATGGAAACTTCTTTGCTGGTGGTAGAAGCGGTCTGGTGAATTTTTAGAGAGAAGAGGCCGTCGATGTTTGAATGTAGAAAATTGTTCTGGCTGTAGCCTGCAGTATGGACTTGTTGGTGTGTGTAGCTCCCAGTGTTCTGACAGCGCGACGTTTTGGGGAAGCATGTGATTCAGCAGCTACCAGTGGGCTTCGTGCGGCGGAGATTTTGTGGCTGTTAGCGGAGTTGATAACAGAGGGTCGTTAAGAGAAGCCTGCATGCAGTAGGCAAAGGAGTAATGTTTGCCGGCGGGGGACGTGCGGCGATTAACTTGTGCGGTAGTGAAAAGGAGTTAAAAAGAAGGAAGTGTGCGGATGCGGAAAGAATGGAATAATTGTGGTAGGCTGCCGGCTGAGTAGTTTGGTGAATGTTTGGTGTGGGTCCGGCGTTGCCGATTGGATGGTGGGGCTGCAGTGTGAGTCAGACAAAAAAAAAAAAAAACATTAGTAGGATCCAATGGGACCAACTGGCATGTATAGAGGCGTGTAATGCAAAAGGGCTGTTTTTGTTAGCATCTTTCGCTTATGGCCATGCCCGCCTGAGCACGCCTGATCTCATCTGATCTCGGAAGCCAATCAGGGTAGGGTCTGGTTAGTACTTGGATGGGAGACCTCCTGGGAATACCAGGTGCTGTTAGCTTTTCTCACTTTTACTTTATACAGGGGGCGCTCCACTTCACGATTAATTTAAATCTATCACTCCCCTTCCATTTTACTATTTTATATATATATTTTTTTTCTCTCTTTCATAAAGCCAGCTTATAGAAACCGTTTTACTCTAAATACTTCCTGGTAATTCTAGGTGCTGTAAGCTGTTCGTGGCTTTATTCCACCAGGGCGCGATCTTCTCACAAACTTGAAGACTGTCACTCCCCATTCACGTTTTACAACTTATTGTTAATGATAAAGAGACAGCTTTTTACACACAGTTTTAAACAAAGTACTGATATTATTCCTCTTCAACTGACCGCTTTGTTTTCTATGCAAAAACCACTTCGCCACAGAAGACTCGATATTATTGGCATAGCAAGTTCTGCTCTTCTCCTTTCAAAACTTACTAAAAGCTGTATTTAAAAGAACAGATTGGCCGGGGTAATTCACACCCTTCAATGCCAGCTTAATGTTTAGGTTAGTGGGAATCACAGAGGAATTAGGGATGGAAACTTCTTTGCTGGTGGTAGAAGTGGTCTGGTGAATTTTTAGAGAGAAGAGGCCGTCGATGTTTGAATGTAGAAAATTGTTCTGGCTGCAGCCTGCAGTATGGACTTGTTGGTGTGTGTAGCTCCCAGTGTTCTGACAGCACGACGTTTTGGGGAAGCATGTGATTCAGCAGCTACCAGTGGGCTTCGTGCGGCAGAGATTTTGTGGCTGTTAGCGGAGTTGATTACAGAGGGTCGTTAAGAGAAGCCTGCATGGGGTAGGCAAAGGAGTAATGTTTGCCGGCGGGGGACGTGCGGCGATTAACCTGTGCGGTAGTGAAAAGGAGTTAAAGAGAAGGAAGTGTGCGGATGCGGAAAGAATGGAATAATTGTGGTAGGCTGCCGGCTGAGTAGTTTGGTGAATGTTTGGTGTGGTTCCGGCACTGCCGATTGGATGGTGGTGCTGCAGTGTGAGTCAGATAAAAAAAAAAAAAAAAACAGGAGTAGGATCCAATGGGACTAACTGGCATGTATAGACGCGTGTAATGCAAAAGGACTATTTTTGGTAGCATCACTCGCTTACGGCCATACCACCCTGAACGCGCCCGATCTGGTCTGATCTCGGAAGCTAAGCAGGCTAGGGTCTGGTTAGTACTTGGATGGAAGACCACCTGGGAATACCAGGTGCTGTAAGCTTTTCTCACTTTTACTTTATACAGGGGGCGCTCCACTTCACGATTAATTTAAATCTATCGCTCCCCTTCCATTTTACTATTTTATATATATATTTTTTTTTTTCTCTCATTCATAAAGGCAGCTTTTAGAAACCGTTTTACTCTAAATACTTCCTGGTAATTCTAGGTGCTGTAAGCTGTTCGTGCCTTTATTCCACCAGGGCGCGATCTTCTCACAAACTTGAAGACTGTCACTCCCCATTCACGTTTTACAACTTATTGTTAATGATAAAGAGACAGCTTTTTACACACAGTTTTAAACAAAGTACTGATATTATTCCTCTTCAACTGACCGCTTTGTTTTCTATGCAAAAACCACTTCGCCACAGAAGACTCGATATTATTGGCATAGCAAGCTCTGCTCTTCTCCTTTCAAAACTTGCTAAAAGCTGTATTTAAAAGAACAGATTGGCCGGGTAATTCACACCCTTCAATGCCAGCTTAATGTTTAGGTTAGTGGGAATCACAGAGGAATTAGGGATGGAAACTTCTTTGCTGGTGGTAGAAGCGGTCTGGTGAATTTTTAGAGAGAAGAGGCCGTCGATGTTTGAATGTAGAAAATTGTTCTGGCTGCAGCCTGCAGTATGGACTTGTTGGTGTGTGTAGCTCCCAGTGTTCTGACAGCGCGACGTTTTGGGGAAGCATGTGATTCAGCAGCTACCAGTGGGCTTCGTGCGGCGGAGATTTTGTGGCTGTTAGCGGAGTTGATAACAGAGGGTCGTTAAGAGAAGCCTGCATGCAGTAGGCAAAGGAGTAATGTTTGCCGGCGGGGGACGTGCGGCGATTGACCTGTGCGGTAGTGAAAAGGAGTTAAAAAGAAGGAAGTGTGCGGATGCGGAAAGAATGGAATAATTGTGGTAGGCTGCCGGCTGAGTAGTTTGGTGAATGTTTGGTGTGGGTCCGGCGCTGCCGATTGGATGGTGGGGCTGCAGTGTGAGTCAGATAAAAAAAAAAAAAAAAACCAGGAGTAGGATCCAATGGGACTAACTGGCATGTATAGACGCATGTAATGCAAAAGGGCTGTTTTTGGTAGCATCTCTCGCTTACGGCCATACCACCCTGAACACGCCCAATCTCGTCTGATCTCGGAAGCTAAGCAGGGTAGGGTCTGGTTAGTACTTGGATGGGAGACCACCTGGGAATACCTGGTGCTGTAAACTTTTCTCACTTTTACTTTATACAGGGGGCGCTCCACTTCACGATTAATTTAAATCTATCACTCCCCTTCCATTTTACTATTTTATATATATATATATATATATATTTTTCTCTCATTCATAAAGGCAGCTTTTACACACGTTTTACTCTAAATACTTCCTGGTAATTCTAGGTGCTGTAAGCTGTTCGTGCCTTTATTCCACCAGGGCGCGATCTTCTCACAAACTTGAAGACTGTCACTCCCCATTCACGTTTTACAACTTATTGTTAATGATAAAGAGACAGCTTTTTACACACAGTTTTAAACAAAGTACTGATATTATTCCTCTTCAACTGACCGCTTTGTTTTCTATGCAAAAACCACTTCGCCACAGAAGACTCGATTTTATTGGCATAGCAAGTTCTGCTCTTCTCCTTTCAAAACTTGCTAAAAGCTGTATTTAAAAGAACAGATTGGCCGGGGTAATTCACACCCTTCAATGCCAGCTTAATGTTTAGGTTAGTGGGAGTCACAGAGGAATTAGGGATGGAAACTTCTTTGCTGGTGGTAGAAGCGGTCTGGTGAATTTTTAGAGAGAAGAGGCCGTCGATGTTTGAATGTAGAAAATTGTTCTGGCTGCAGCCTGCAGTATAGACTTGTTGGTGTGTGTAGCTCCCAGTGTTCTGACAGCGTGACGTTTTGGGGAAGCATGTGATTCAGCAGCTACCAGTGGGTTTCGTGCGGCGGAGATTTTGTGGCTGTTAGCGGAGTTGATAACAGGTTAAGAGAAGCCTGCATGCAGTAGGCAAAGGAGTAATGTTTGCCGGCGGGGGACGTGCGGCGATTAACCTGTGCGGTAGTGAAAAGGAGTTAAAAAGAAGGAAGTGTGCGGATGCGGAAAGAATGGAATAATTGTGGTAGGCTGCTGGCTGAGTAGTTTGGTGAATGTTTGGTGTGGGTCCGGCGCTGCCGATTGGATGGTGGGGCTGCAGTGTGAGTCAGATAAAAAAAAAAAAACAACATTAGTAGGATCCAATGGGACCAACTGGCATGTATAGAGGCGTGTAATGCAAAAGGGCTGTTTTTGATAGCATCTCTCGCTTACGGCCATACCACCCTGAACACGCCTGATCTCGTCTGATCTCGGAAGCTAAGCAGGGTAGGGTCTGGTTAGTACTTGGATGGGAGACCACCTGGGAATACCAGGTGCTGTAAGCTTTTCTCACTTTTACTTTAAACGGGGGGCGCTCCAATTCACGATTAATTTAAATCTATCACTCCCCTTCCATTTTACTATTTTATATATATATATTTTTTTTTTTTCTCTCATTCATAAAGGTAGCTTTTACACACCGTTTTACTCTAAATACTTCCTGGTAATTCAAGGTGCTGTAAGCTGTTCGTGGCTTTATTCCACCAGGGCGCGATCTTCTCACAAACTTGAAGACTGTCACTCCCCATTCACGTTTTACAACTTATTGTTAATGATAAAGAGACAGCTTTTTACACACAGTTTTAAACAAAGTACTGATATTATTCCTCTTCAACTGACCGCTTTGTTTTCTATGCAAAAACCACTTCGCCACAGAAGACTCGATATTATTGGCATAGCAAGTTCTGCTCTTCTCCTTTCAAAACTTGCTAAAAGCTGTATTTAAAAGAACAGATTGGCCGGGGTAATTCACACCCTTCAATGCCAGCTTAATGTTTAGGTTAGTGGGAGTCACAGAGGAATTAGGGATGGAAACTTCTTTGCTGGTGGTAGAAGCGGTCTGGTGAATTTTTAGAGAGAAGAGGCCGTCGATGTTTGAATGTAGAAAATTGTTCTGGCTGCAGCCTGCAGTATGGACTTGTTGGTGTGTGTAGCTCCCAGTGTTCTGACAGCGTGACGTTTTGGGGAAGCATGTGATTCAGCAGCTACCAGTGGGCTTCGTGCGGCGGAGATTTTGTGGCTGTTAGCGGAGTTGATAACAGAGGGTCGTTAAGAGAAGCCTGCATGCAGTAGGCAAAGGAGTAATGTTTGCCGGCGGGGGACGTGCGGCGATTAACCTGTGCGGTAGTGAAAAGGAGTTAAAAAGAAGGAAGTGTGCGGATGCGGAAAGAATGGAATAATTGTGGTAGGCTGCTGGCTGAGTAGTTTGGTGAATGTTTGGTGTGGGTCCGGCGCTGCCGATTGGATGGTGGTGCTGCAGTGTGAGTCAGATAAAAAAAAAAAAAAACCAGGAGTAGGATCCAATGGGACTAACTGGCATGTATAGACGCGTGTAATGCAAAAGGGCTGTTTTTGGTAGCATCTCTCACTTATGGCCATACCACCCTGAACACGCCCGATCTCGTCTGATCTCGGAAGCTAAGCAGGGTAGGGTCTGGTTAGTACTTGGATGGGAGACCACCTGGGAATACCAGGTGCTGTAAGCTTTTCTCACTTTTACTTTATACAGTGGGCGCTCCACTTCACGATTAATTTAAATCTATCACTCCCCTTCCATTTTACTATTTTATATATATATATTTTTTTTCTCTCATTCATAAAGGCAGCTTTTAGAAACCGTTTTACTCTAAATACTTCCTGGTAATTCTAGGTGCTGTAAGCTGTTCGTGCCTTTATTCCACCAGGGCGCGATCTTCTCACAAACTTGAAGACTGTCACTCCCCATTCACATTTTACAACTTATTGTTAATGATAAAGAGACAGCTTTTTACACACAGTTTTAAACAAAGTACTGATATTATTCCTCTTCAACTGACCGCTTTGTTTTCTATGCAAAAACCACTTCGCCACAGAAGACTCGATATTATTGGCATAGCAAGTTCTGCTCTTCTCCTTTCAAAACTTGCTAAAAGCTGTATTTAAAAGAACAGGTTGGCCGGGGTAATTCACACCCTTCAATGCCAGCTTAATGTTTAGGTTAGTGGGAATCACAGAGGAATTAGGGATGGAAACTTCTTTGCTGGTGGTAGAAGCGGTCTGGTGAATTTTTAGAGAGAAGAGGCCGTCGATGTTTGAATGTAGAAAATTGTTCTGGCTGCAGCCTGCAGTATGGACTTGTTGGTGTGTGTAGCTCCCAGTGTTCTGACAGCGCGACGTTTTGGGGAAGCATGTGATTCAGCAGCTACAAGTGGGCTTCGTGCGGCGGAGATTTTGTGGCTGTTAGCGGAGTTGATAACAGAGGGTCGTTAAGAGAAGCCTGCATGCAGTAGGCAAAGGAGTAATGTTTGCCGGCGGGGGACGTGCGGCGATTAACCTGTGCGGTAGTGAAAAGGAGTTAAAAAGAAGGAAGTGTGCGGATGCGGAAAGAATGGAATAATTGTGGTAGGCTGCCGGCTGAGTAGTTTGGTGAATGTTTGGTGTGGGTCCGGCGCTGCCGATTGGATGGTGGGGCTGCAGTGTGAGTCAGATAAAAAAAAAAGAAAGAACATTAGTAGGATCCAATGGGACCAACTGGCATGTATAGAGGCGTGTAATGCAAAAGGGCTGTTTTTAGTAGCATCTCTCGCTTACGGCCATACCACCCTGAACACGCCCGATCTTGTCTGATCTCGGAAGCCAAGCAGGGTAGGGTCTGGTTAGTACTTGGATGGGAGACCTCCTGGGAATACCAGGTGCTGTAAGCTTTTCTCACTTTTACTTTATACAGGGGGCGCTCCACTTCACGATTAATTTAAATCTATCACTCCCCTTCCATTTTACTATTTTATATATATATATATTTTTCTCTCATTCATAAAGGTAGCTTTTACACACCGTTTTACTCTAAATACTTCCTGGTAATTCTAGGTGCTGTAAGCTGTTCGTGCCTTTATTCCACCAGGGCGCGATCTTCTCACAAACTTGAAGACTGTCACTCCCCATTCACGTTTTACAACTTATTGTTAATGATAAAGAGACAGCTTTTTACACACAGTTTTAAACAAAGTACTGATATTATTCCTCTTCAACTGACCGCTTTGTTTTCTATGCAAAAACCACTTCGCCACAGAAGACTCGATATTATTGGCATAGCAAGTTCTGCTCTTCTCCTTTCAAAACTTGCTAAAAGCTGTATTTAAAAGAACAGATTGGCCGGGGTAATTCACACCCTTCAATGCCAGCTTAATGTTTAGGTTAGTGGGAGTCACAGAGGAATTAGGGATGGAAACTTCTTTGCTGGTGGTAGAAGCGGTCTGGTGAATTTTTAGAGAGAAGAGGCCGTCGATGTTTGAATGTAGAAAATTGTTCTGGCTGCAGCCTGCAGTATAGACTTGTTGGTGTGTGTAGCTCCCAGTGTTCTGACAGCGTGACGTTTTGGGGAAGCATGTGATTCAGCAGCTACCAGTGGGTTTCGTGCGGCGGAGATTTTGTGGCTGTTAGCGGAGTTGATAACAGAGGGTCGTTAAGAGAAGCCTGCATGCAG
>NC_064534.1:37406956-37416956 GCF_023856365.1 Brienomyrus brachyistius
AGAATGGAATAATTGTGGTAGGCTGCCGGCTGAGTAGTTTGGTGAATGTTTGGTGTGGGTCCGGCGCTGCCGATTGGATGGTGGGGCTGCAGTGTGAGTCAGATAAAAAAAAAAAAAAAACCAGGAGTAGGATCCAATGGGACTAACTGGCATGTATAGACGCGTGTAATGCAAAAGGGCTGTTTTTGGTAGCATCTCTCGCTTACGGCCATAACACCCTGAACACGCCCGATCTCGTCTGATCTCGGAAACTAAGCAGGGTAGGGTCTGGTTAGTACTTGGATGGGAGACCTCCTGGGAATACCAGGTGCTGTAAGCCTTTCTCTCTTTTACTTTATACAGGGGGCGCTCCACTTCACGATTAATTTAAATCTATCACTCCCCTTCCATTTTACTATTTTATATATATATATATATTTTTTTTCTCTCATTCATAAAGGCAGCTTTTAGAAACCGTTTTACTCTAAATACTTCCTGGTAATTCTAGGTGCTGTAAGCTGTTCGTGCCTTTATTCCACCAGGGCGCGATCTTCTCACAAACTTGAAGACTGTCACTCCCCATTCACGTTTTACAACTTATTGTTAATGATAAAGAGACAGCTTTTTACACACAGTTTTAAACAAAGTACTGATATTATTCCTCTTCAACTGACCGCTTTGTTTTCTATGCAAAAACCACTTCGCCACAGAAGACTCGATATTATTGGCATAGCAAGTTCTGCTCTTCTCCTTTCAAAACTTGCTAAAATCTGTATTTAAAAGAACAGATTGGCCGGGGTAATTCACACCCTTCAATGCCAGCTTAATGTTTAGGTTAGTGGGAATCACAGAGGAATTAGGGATGGAAACTTCTTTGCTGGTGGTAGAAGCGGTCTGGTGAATTTTTAGAGAGAAGAGGCCGTCGATGTTTGAATGTAGAAAATTGATCTGGCTGCAGCCTGCAGTATGGACTTGTTGGTGTGTGTAGCTCCCAGTGTTCTGACAGCGCGACGTTTTGGGGAAGCATGTGATTCAGCAGCTACCAGTGGGCTTCGTGCGGCGGAGATTTTGTGGCTGTTAGCGGAGTTGATAACAGAGGGTCGTTAAGAGAAGCCTACATGCAGTAGGCAAAGGAGTAATGTTTGCCGGTGGGGGACGTGCGGCGATTAACCTGTGCGGTAGTGAAAAGGAGTTAAAAAGAAGGAAGTGGGCGGATGCGGAAAGAATGGAATAATTGTGGTAGGCTGCCGGCTGAGTAGTTTGGTGAATGTTTGGTGTGGGTCCGGCGCTGCCGATTGGATGGTGGGGCTGCAGTGTGAGTCAGATAAAAAAAAAAAAAAACCAGGAGTAGGATCCAATGGGACTAACTGGCATGTATAGACGCGTGTAATGCAAAAGGGCTGTTTTTGGTAGCATCTCTCGCTTACGGCCATACCACCCTGAACACGCCCGATCTCGTCTGATCTCGGAAGCCAAGCAGCGTAGGGTCTGGTTAGTACTTGGATGGGAGACCTCCTGGGAATACCAGGTGCTGTAAGCCTTTCTCACTTTTACTTTATACAGGGGGCGCTCCACTTCACGATTAATTTAAATCTATCACTCCCCTTCCATTTTACTATTTTATATACATATATTTTTTTTTTCTCTCATTCATAAAGGCAGCTTTTAGAAACCGTTTTACTCTAAATACTTCCTGGTAATTCTAGGTGCTGTAAGCTGTTCGTGCCTTTATTCCACCCGGGCGCGATCTTCTCACAAACTTGAAGACTGTCACTCCCCATTCACGTTTTACAACTTATTGTTAATGATAAAGAGACAGCTTTTTACACACAGTTTTAAACAAAGTACTGATATTATTCCTCTTCAACTGACCGCTTTGTTTTCTATGCAAAAACCACTTCGCCACAGAAGACTCGATATTATTGGCATAGCAAGTTCTGCTCTTCTCCTTTCAAAACTTGCTAAAATTTGTATTTAAAAGAACAGATTGGCCGGGGTAATTCACACCCTTCAATGCCAGCTTAATGTTTAGGTTAGTGGGAATCACAGAGGAATTAGGGATGGAAACTTCTTTGCTGGTGGTAGAAGCGGTCTGGTGAATTTTTAGAGAGAAGAGGCCGTCGATGTTTGAATGTAGAAAATTGATCTGGCTGCAGCCTGCAGTATGGACTTGTTGGTGTGTGTAGCTCCCAGTGTTCTGACAGCGCGACGTTTTGGGGAAGCATGTGATTCAGCAGCTACCAGTGGGCTTCGTGCGGCGGAGATTTTGTGGCTGTTAGCGGAGTTGATAACAGAGGGTCGTTAAGAGAAGCCTACATGCAGTAGGCAAAGGAGTAATGTTTGCCGGTGGGGGACGTGCGGCGATTAACCTGTGCGGTAGTGAAAAGGAGTTAAAAAGAAGGAAGTGGGCGGATGCGGAAAGAATGGAATAATTGTGGTAGGCTGCCGGCTGAGTAGTTTGGTGAATGTTTGGTGTGGGTCCGGCGCTGCCGATTGGATGGTGGGGCTGCAGTGTGAGTCAGATAAAAAAAAAAAAAAACCAGGAGTAGGATCCAATGGGACTAACTGGCATGTATAGACGCGTGTAATGCAAAAGGGCTGTTTTTGGTAGCATCTCTCGCTTACGGCCATACCACCCTGAACACGCCCGATCTCGTCTGATCTCGGAAGCCAAGCAGCGTAGGGTCTGGTTAGTACTTGGATGGGAGACCTCCTGGGAATACCAGGTGCTGTAAGCCTTTCTCACTTTTACTTTATACAGGGGGCGCTCCACTTCACGATTAATTTAAATCTATCACTCCCCTTCCATTTTACTATTTTATATACATATATTTTTTTTTTCTCTCATTCATAAAGGCAGCTTTTAGAAACCGTTTTACTCTAAATACTTCCTGGTAATTCTAGGTGCTGTAAGCTGTTCGTGCCTTTATTCCACCCGGGCGCGATCTTCTCACAAACTTGAAGACTGTCACTCCCCATTCACGTTTTACAACTTATTGTTAATGATAAAGAGACAGCTTTTTACACACAGTTTTAAACAAAGTACTGATATTATTCCTCTTCAACTGACCGCTTTGTTTTCTATGCAAAAACCACTTCGCCACAGAAGACTCGATATTATTGGCATAGCAAGTTCTGCTCTTCTCCTTTCAAAACTTGCTAAAATTTGTATTTAAAAGAACAGATTGGCCGGGGTAATTCACACCCTTCAATGCCAGCTTAATGTTTAGGTTAGTGGGAATCACAGAGGAATTAGGGATGGAAACTTCTTTGCTGGTGGTAGAAGCGGTCTGGTGAATTTTTAGAGAGAAGAGGCCGTCGATGTTTGAATGTAGAAAATTGATCTGGCTGCAGCCTGCAGTATGGACTTGTTGGTGTGTGTAGCTCCCAGTGTTCTGACAGCGCGACGTTTTGGGGAAGCATGTGATTCAGCAGCTACCAGTGGGCTTCGTGCGGCGGAGATTTTGTGGCTGTTAGCGGAGTTGATAACAGAGGGTCGTTAAGAGAAGCCTACATGCAGTAGGCAAAGGAGTAATGTTTGCCGGTGGGGGACGTGCGGCGATTAACCTGTGCGGTAGTGAAAAGGAGTTAAAAAGAAGGAAGTGGGCGGATGCGGAAAGAATGGAATAATTGTGGTAGGCTGCCGGCTGAGTAGTTTGGTGAATGTTTGGTGTGGGTCCGGCGCTGCCGATTGGATGGTGGGGCTGCAGTGTGAGTCAGATAAAAAAAAAAAAAAAACCAGGAGTAGGATCCAATGGGACTAACTGGCATGTATAGACGCGTGTAATGCAAAAGGGCTGTTTTTGGTAGCATCTCTCGCTTACGGCCATACCACCCTGAACACGCCCGATCTCGTCTGATCTCGGAAGCCACGCAGCGTAGGGTCTGGTTAGTACTTGGATGGGAGACCTCCTGGGAATACCAGGTGCTGTAAGCCTTTCTCACTTTTACTTTATACAGGGGGCGCTCCACTTCACGATTAATTTAAATCTATCACTCCCCTTCCATTTTACTATTTTATATACATATATTTTTTTTTTCTCTCATTCATAAAGGCAGCTTTTAGAAACCGTTTTACTCTAAATACTTCCTGGTAATTCTAGGTGCTGTAAGCTGTTCGTGCCTTTATTCCACCCGGGCGCGATCTTCTCACAAACTTGAAGACTGTCACTCCCCATTCACGTTTTACAACTTATTGTTAATGATAAAGAGACAGCTTTTTACACACAGTTTTAAACAAAGTACTGATATTATTCCTCTTCAACTGACCGCTTTGTTTTCTATGCAAAAACCACTTCGCCACAGAAGACTCGATATTATTGGCATAGCAAGTTCTGCTCTTCTCCTTTCAAAACTTGCTAAAAGCTGTATTTAAAAGAACAGATTGGCCGGGGTAATTCACACCCTTTAATGCCAGCTTAATGTTTAGGTTAGTGGGAATCACAGAGGAATTAGGGATGGAAACTTCTTTGCTGGTGGTAGAAGCTGTCTGGTGAATTTTTAGAGAGAAGAGGCCGTCGATGTTTGAATGTAGAAAATTGTTCTGGCTGCAGCCTGCAGTATGGACTTGTTGGTGTGTGTAGCTCCCAGTGTTCTGACAGCGCGACGTTTTGGGGAAGCATGTGATTCAGCAGCTACCAGTGGGCTTCGTGCGGCGGAGATTTTGTGGCTGTTAGCGGAGTTGATAACAGAGGGTCGTTAAGAGAAGCCTGCATGCAGTAGGCAAAGGAGTAATGTTTGCCGGCGGGGGACATGCGGCGATAAACCTGTGCGGTAGTGAAAAGGATTTAAAAAGAAGGAAGTGTGCGGATGCGGAAAGAATGGAATAATTGTGGTAGGCTGCCGGCTGAGTAGTTTGGTGAATGTTTGGTGTGGGTCCGGCGCTGCCGATTGGATGGTGGGGCTGCAGTGTGAGTCAGATAAAAAAAAAAAAAAAAACCAGGAGTAGGATCCAATGGGACTAACTGGCATGTATAGACGCGTGTAATGCAAAAGGGCTGTTTTTGGTAGTATCTCTTGCTTACGGCCATACCACCCTGAACACGCCCGATCTCGTCTGATCTCGGAAGCCAAGCAGCGTAGGGTCTGGTTAGTACTTGGATGGGAGACCTCCTGGGAATACCAGGTGCTGTAAGCCTTTCTCACTTTTACTTCATACAGGGGGCGCTCCACTTCACGATTAATTTAAATCTATCACTCCCCTTCCATTTTACTATTTTATATATATATATATTTTTTTTTTTCTCTCATTCATAAAGGCAGCTTTTAGAAACCGTTTTACTCTAAATACTTCCTGGTAATTCTAGGTGCTGTAAGCTGTTCGTGCCTTTATTCCACCAGGGCGCGATCTTCTCACAAACTTGAAGACTGTCACTCCCCATTCACGTTTTACAACTTATTGTTAATGATAAAGAGACAGCTTTTTACACACAGTTTTAAACAAAGTACTGATATTATTCCTCTTCAACTGACCGCTTTGTTTTCTATGCAAAAACCACTTCGCCACAGAAGACTCGATATTATTGGCATAGCAAGGTCTGCTCTTCTCCTCCTTTCAAAACTCGCTAAAAGCTGTATTTAAAAGAGCAGGTTGGCCGGGGTAATTCACACCCTTCAATGCCAGATTAATGTTTAGGTTAGTGGGAATCACAGAGGAATTAGGGATGGAAACTTCTTTGCTGGTGGTAGAAGCGGTCTGGTGAATTTTTAGAGAGAAGAGGCCGTCGATGTTTGAATGTAGAAAATTGTTCTGGCTGCAGCCTGCAGTATGGACTTGTTGGTGTGTGTAGCTCCCAGTGTTCTGACAGCATGACGTTTTGGGGAAGAATGTGATTCAGCAGCTACCAGTGGGCTTCGTGCGGCGGAGATTTTGTGGCTGTTAGCGGAGTTGATAACAGAGGGTCGTTAAGAGAAGCCTGCATGCAGTAGGCAAAGGAGTAATGTTTGCCGGCGGGGGACGTGCGGCGATTAACCTGTGCGGTAGTGAAAAGGAGTTAAAAAGAAGGAAGTGTGCAGATGCGGAAAGAATGGAATAATTGTGGTAGGCTGCCGGCTGAGTAGTTTGGTGAATGTTTGGTGTGGGTCCGGCGCTGCCGATTGGATGGTGGGGCTGCAGTGTGAGTCAGATAAAAAAAAAAAAAAAAACATTAGTAGGATCCAATGGGACCAACTGGCATGTATAGAGGCGTGTAATGCAAAAGGGCTGTTTTTGGTAGCATCTCTCGCTTACGGCCATACCACCCTGAACACGCCCGATCTCGTCTGATCTTGGAAGATAAGCAGGGTAGGGTCTGGTTAGTACTTGGATGGAAGACCTCCTGGGAATACCAGGTGCTGTAAGCTTTTCTCACTTTTACTTTATACAGGGGGCGCTCCACTTCACGATTAATTTAAATCTATCACTCCCCTTCCATTTTACTATTTTATATATATATATATATATATATATATATATATATATATATATATATATATATATTTTTTTTTTTTTCTCTCATTCATAAAGGCAGCTTTTAGAAACCGTTTTACTCTAAATACTTCCTGGTAATTCTAGGTGCTGTAAGCTGTTCGTGCCTTTATTCCACCAGGGCGCGATCTTCTCACAAACTTGAAGACTGTCACTCCCCATTCACGTTTTACAACTTATTGTTAATGATAAAGAGACATCTTTTTACACACAGTTTTAAACAAAGTACTGATATTATTCCTCTTCAACTGACCGCTTTGTTTTCTATGCAAAAACCACTTCGCCACAGAAGACTCGATATTATTGGCATAGCAAGTTCTGCTCTTCTCCTTTCAAAACTTGCTAAAAGCTGTATTTAAAAGAACAGATTGGCCGGGGTAATTCACACCCTTCAATGCCAGCTTAATGTTTAGGTTAGTGGGAATCACAGAGGAATTAGGGATGGAAACTTCTTTGCTGGTGGTAGAAGCGGTCTGGTGAATTTTTAGAGAGAAGAGGTCGTCGATGTTTGAATGTAGAAAATTGTTCTGGCTGCAGCCTGCAGTATGGACTTGTTGGTGTGTGTAGCTCCCAGTGTTCTGACAGCGCGACGTTTTGGGGAAGCATGTGATTCAGCAGCTACCAGTGGGCTTCGTGCGGCGGAGATTTTGTGGCTGTTAGCGGAGTTGATAACAGAGGGTCGTTAAGAGAAGCCTGCATGCAGTAGGCAAAGGAGTAATGTTTGCCGGCGGGGGACGTGCGGCGATTAACCTGTGCGGTAGTGAAAAGGAGTTAAAAAGAAGGAAGTGTGCGGATGCGGAAAGAATGGAATAATTGTGGTAGGCTGCCGGCTGAGTAGTTTGGTGAATGTTTGGTGTAGGTCCGGCGCTGCCGATTGGATGGTGGGGCTGCAGTGTGAGTCAGATAAAAAAAAAAAAAGAACATTAGTAGGATCCAATGGGACCAACTGGCATGTATAGAGGCGTGTAATGCAAAAGGGATGTTTTTGGTAGCATCTCTCGCTTACGGCCATACCACCCTGAACACGCCTGATCTCCTCTGGTCTCGGAAGCTAAGCAGGGTAGGGTCTGGTTAGTACTTGGATGGGAGACCACCTGGGAATACCAGGTGCTGTAAGCTTTTCTCACTTTTACTTTATACAGGGGGCGCTCCACTTCACGATTAATTTAAATCTATCACTCCCCTTCCATTTTACTATTTTATATATATATATTTTTTTTCTCTCATTCATAAAGGCAGCTTTTAGAAACCGTTTTACTCTAAATACTTCCTGGTAATTCTAGGTGCTGTAAGCTGTGTTTTCTATGCAAAAACCACTTCGCCACAGAAGACTCGATATTATTGGCATAGCAAGGTCTGCTCTTCTCCTCCTTTCAAAACTCGCTAAAAGCTGTATTTAAAAGAGCAGGTTGGCCGGGGTAATTCACACCCTTCAATGCCAGATTAATGTTTAGGTTAGTGGGAATCACAGAGGAATTAGGGATGGAAACTTCTTTGCTGGTGGTAGAAGCGGTCTGGTGAATTTTTAGAGAGAAGAGGCCGTCGATGTTTGAATGTAGAAAATTGTTCTGGCTGCAGCCTGCAGTATGGACTTGTTGGTGTGTGTAGCTCCCAGTGTTCTGACAGCGCGACGTTTTGGGGAAGCATGTGATTCAGCAGCTACCAGTGGGCTTCGTGCGGCGGAGATTTTGTGGCTGTTAGCGGAGTTGATAACAGAGGGTCGTTAAGAGAAGCCTGCATGCAGTAGGCAAAGGAGTAATGTTTGCCGGCGGGGGACGTGCGGCGATTAACCTGTGCGGTAGTGAAAAGGAGTTAAAAAGAAGGAAGTGTGCGGATGCGGAAAGAATGGAATAATTGTGGTAGGCTGCCGGCTGAGTAGTTTGGTGAATGTTTGGTGTAGGTCCGGCGCTGCCGATTGGATGGTGGGGCTGCAGTGTGAGTCAGATAAAAAAAAAAAAAAGAACATTAGTAGGATCCAATGGGACCAACTGGCATGTATAGAGGCGTGTAATGCAAAAGGGATGTTTTTGGTAGCATCTCTCGCTTACGGCCATACCACCCTGAACACGCCTGATCTCCTCTGGTCTCGGAAGCTAAGCAGGGTAGGGTCTGGTTAGTACTTGGATGGGAGACCACCTGGGAATACCAGGTGCTGTAAGCTTTTCTCACTTTTACTTTATACAGGGGGCGCTCCACTTCACGATTAATTTAAATCTATCACTCCCCTTCCATTTTACTATTTTATATATATATATTTTTTTTTCTCTCATTCATAAAGGCAGCTTTTAGAAACCGTTTTACTCTAAATACTTCCTGGTAATTCTAGGTGCTGTAAGCTGTGTTTTCTATGCAAAAACCACTTCGCCACAGAAGACTCGATATTATTGGCATAGCAAGGTCTGCTCTTCTCCTCCTTTCAAAACTCGCTAAAAGCTGTATTTAAAAGAGCAGGTTGGCCGGGGTAATTCACACCCTTCAATGCCAGATTAATGTTTAGGTTAGTGGGAATCACAGAGGAATTAGGGATGGAAACTTCTTTGCTGGTGGTAGAAGCGGTCTGGTGAATTTTTAGAGAGAAGAGGCCGTCGATGTTTGAATGTAGAAAATTGTTCTGGCTGCAGCCTGCAGTATGGACTTGTTGGTGTGTGTAGCTCCCAGTGTTCTGACAGCATGACGTTTTGGGGAAGCATGTGATTCAGCAGCTACCAGTGGGCTTCGTGCGGCGGAGATTTTGTGGCTGTTAGCGGAGTTGATAACAGAGGGTCGTTAAGAGAAGCCTGCATGCAGTAGGCAAAGGAGTAATGTTTGCCGGCGGGGGACGTGCGGCGATTAACCTGTGCGGTAGTGAAAAGGAGTTAAAAAGAAGGAAGTGTGCAGATGCGGAAAGAATGGAATAATTGTGGTAGGCTGCCGGCTGAGTAGTTTGGTGAATGTTTGGTGTGGGTCCGGCGCTGCCGATTGGATGGTGGGGCTGCAGTGTGAGTCAGATAAAAAAAAAAAAAAAAAAACATTAGTAGGATCCAATGGGACCAACTGGCATGTATAGAGGCGTGTAATGCAAAAGGGCTGTTTTTGGTAGCATCTCTCGCTTACGGCCATACCACCCTGAACACGCCCGATCTCGTCTGATCTTGGAAGATAAGCAGGGTAGGGTCTGGTTAGTACTTGGATGGGAGACCTCCTGGGAATACCAGGTGCTGTAAGCTTTTCTCACTTTTACTTTATACAGGGGGCGCTCCACTTCACGATTAATTTAAATCTATCACTCCCCTTCCATTTTACTATTTTATATATATATATATATATATATATATATATATCCATCCATCCATCCATTTTCCAAACCGCTTATCCTATAGGGTCGCGGGGGGTCCGGAGCCTATCCCGGAAGCAATGGGCACGAGGCAGGGAACAACCCAGGATGGGGGGCCAGCCCATCGCAGGGCACACTCACACACCATTCACTCACACATGCACACCTATGGGCAATTTAGCAACTCCAATTAGCCTCAGCATGTTTTTGGACCGTGGGGGGAAACCGGAGTACCCGGAGGA
>NC_064534.1:37421956-37424456 GCF_023856365.1 Brienomyrus brachyistius
ACACAGTTTTAAACAAAGTACTGATATTATTCCTCTTCAACTGACCGCTTTGTTTTCTATGCAAAAACCACTTCGCCACAGAAGACTCGATATTATTGGCATAGCAAGTTCTGCTCTTCTCCTTTCAAAACTTGCTAAAAGCTGTATTTAAAAGAACAGATTGGCCGGGGTAATTCACACCCTTCAATGCCAGCTTAATGTTTAGGTTAGTGGGAATCACAGAGGAATTAGGGATGGAAACTTCTTTGCTGGTGGTAGAAGCGGTCTGGTGAATTTTTAGAGAGAAGAGGCCGTCGATGTTTGAATGTAGAAAATTGTTCTGGCTGCAGCCTGCAGTATGGACTTGTTGGTGTGTGTAGCTCCCAGTGTTCTGACAGCGCGACGTTTTGGGGAAGCATGTGATTCAGCAGCTACCAGTGGGCTTCGTGCGGCGGAGATTTTGTGGCTGTTAGCGGAGTTGATAACAGAGGGTCGTTAAGAGAAGCCTGCATGCAGTAGGCAAAGGAGTAATGTTTGCCGGCGGGGGACGTGCGGCGATTAACCTGTGCGGTAGTGAAAAGGAGTTAAAAAGAAGGAAGTGTGCGGATGCGGAAAGAATGGAATAATTGTGGTAGGCTGCCGGCTGAGTAGTTTGGTGAATGTTTGGTGTAGGTCCGGCGCTGCCGATTGGATGGTGGGGCTGCAGTGTGAGTCAGATAAAAAAAAAAAAAAGAACATTAGTAGGATCCAATGGGACCAACTGGCATGTATAGAGGCGTGTAATGCAAAAGGGATGTTTTTGGTAGCATCTCTCGCTTACGGCCATACCACCCTGAACACGCCTGATCTCCTCTGGTCTCGGAAGCTAAGCAGGGTAGGGTCTGGTTAGTACTTGGATGGGAGACCACCTGGGAATACCAGGTGCTGTAAGCTTTTCTCACTTTTACTTTATACAGGGGGCGCTCCACTTCACGATTAATTTAAATCTATCACTCCCCTTCCATTTTACTATTTTATATATATATTTTTTTTTTTCTCTCATTCATAAAGGCAGCTTTTAGAAACCGTTTTACTCTAAATACTTCCTGGTAATTCTAGGTGCTGTAAGCTGTGTTTTCTATGCAAAAACCACTTCGCCACAGAAGACTCGATATTATTGGCATAGCAAGGTCTGCTCTTCTCCTCCTTTCAAAACTCGCTAAAAGCTGTATTTAAAAGAGCAGGTTGGCCGGGGTAATTCACACCCTTCAATGCCAGATTAATGTTTAGGTTAGTGGGAATCACAGAGGAATTAG
This sequence comes from Brienomyrus brachyistius, assembly GCF_023856365.1. NCBI lineage: Eukaryota > Metazoa > Chordata > Actinopteri > Osteoglossiformes > Mormyridae > Brienomyrus > Brienomyrus brachyistius. The sequence goes on from NC_064534.1 coordinate 37,423,231, forward strand.
GGATGGAAACTTCTTTGCTGGTGGTAGAAGCGGTCTGGTGAATTTTTAGAGAGAAGAGGCCGTCGATGTTTGAATGTAGAAAATTGTTCTGGCTGCAGCCTGCAGTATGGACTTGTTGGTGTGTGTAGCTCCCAGTGTTCTGACAGCATGACGTTTTGGGGAAGCATGTGATTCAGCAGCTACCAGTGGGCTTCGTGCGGCGGAGATTTTGTGGCTGTTAGCGGAGTTGATAACAGAGGGTCGTTAAGAGAAGCCTGCATGCAGTAGGCAAAGGAGTAATGTTTGCCGGCGGGGGACGTGCGGCGATTAACCTGTGCGGTAGTGAAAAGGAGTTAAAAAGAAGGAAGTGTGCAGATGCGGAAAGAATGGAATAATTGTGGTAGGCTGCCGGCTGAGTAGTTTGGTGAATGTTTGGTGTGGGTCCGGCGCTGCCGATTGGATGGTGGGGCTGCAGTGTGAGTCAGATAAAAAAAAAAAAAAAAAAACATTAGTAGGATCCAATGGGACCAACTGGCATGTATAGAGGCGTGTAATGCAAAAGGGCTGTTTTTGGTAGCATCTCTCGCTTACGGCCATACCACCCTGAACACGCCCGATCTCGTCTGATCTTGGAAGATAAGCAGGGTAGGGTCTGGTTAGTACTTGGATGGGAGACCTCCTGGGAATACCAGGTGCTGTAAGCTTTTCTCACTTTTACTTTATACAGGGGGCGCTCCACTTCACGATTAATTTAAATCTATCACTCCCCTTCCATTTTACTATTTTATATATATATATATATATATATATATATATATATATATATATTTTTTTTTCTCTCATTCATAAAGGCAGCTTTTAGAAACCGTTTTACTCTAAATACTTCCTGGTAATTCTAGGTGCTGTAAGCTGTTCGTGCCTTTATTCCACCAGGGCGCGATCTTCTCACAAACTTGAAGACTGTCACTCCCCATTCACGTTTTACAACTTATTGTTAATGATAAAGAGACATCTTTTTACACACAGTTTTAAACAAAGTACTGATATTATTCCTCTTCAACTGACCGCTTTGTTTTCTATGCAAAAACCACTTCGCCACAGAAGACTCGATATTATTGGCATAGCAAGTTCTGCTCTTCTCCTTTCAAAACTTGCTAAAAGCTGTATTTAAAAGAACAGATTGGCCGGGGTAATTCACACCCTTCAATGCCAGCTTAATGTTTAGGTTAGTGGGAATCACAGAGGAA
>NC_064534.1:37429456-37456956 GCF_023856365.1 Brienomyrus brachyistius
TTAGCGGAGTTGATAACAGAGGGTCGTTAAGAGAAGCCTGCATGCAGTAGGCAAAGGAGTAATGTTTGCTGGCGGGGGACGTGCGGCGATTAACCTGTGCGGTAGTGAAAAGGAGTTAAAGAGAAGGAAGTGTGCGGATGCGGAAAGAATGGAATAATTGTGGTAGGCTGCCGGCTGAGTAGTTTGGTGAATGTTTGGTGTGGGTCCGGCGTTGCCGATTGGATGGTGGTGCTGCAGTGTGAGTCAGATAAAAAAAAAAAAAAAACAAGGAGTAGGATCCAATGGGACTAACTGGCATGTATAGACGCGTGTAATGCAAAAGGGCTGTTTTTGGTTGCATCTCTCGCTTATGGCCGTACCACCCTGAACACGCCCGATCTCGTCTGATCTTGGAAGCTAAGCAGGGTAGGGTCTGGTTAGTACTTGGATGGGAGACCACCTGGGAATACCAGGTGCTGTAAGCTTTTCTCACTTTTACTTTATACAGGGGGCGCTCCACTTCACAATTAATTTAAATCTATCACTCCCCTTCCATTTTACTATTTTATATATATATATATATTTTTTTTTCTCTCATTCATAATGGCAGCTTTTAGAAACCGTTTTACTCTAAATACTTCCTGGTAATTCTAGGTGCTGTAAGCTGTTCGTGCCTTTATTCCACCAGGGCGCGATCTTCTCACAAACTTGAAGACTGTCACTCCCCATTCACGTTTTACAACTTATTGTTAATGATAAAGAGACAGCTTTTTACACACAGTTTTAAACAAAGTACTGATATTATTCCTCTTCAACTCACCGCTTTGTTTTCTATGCAAAAACCACTTCGCCACAGAAGACTCGATATTATTGGCATAGCAAGTTCTGCTCTTCTCCTTTCAAAACTTGCTAAAAGCTGTATTTAAAAGAACAGATTGGCCGGGGTAATTCACACCCTTCAATGCCAGCTTAATGTTTAGGTTAGTGGGAATCACAGAGGAATTAGGGATGGAAACTTCTTTGCTGGTGGTAGAAGCGGTCTGGTGAATTTTTAGAGAGAAGAGGCCGTCGATGTTTGAATGTAGAAAATTGTTCTGGCTGCAGCCTGCAGTATGGACTTGTTGGTGTGTGTAGCTCCCAGTGTTCTGACAGCGCGACGTTTTGGGGAAGCATGTGATTCAGCAGCTACCAGTGGGCTTCGTGCGGCGGAGATTTTGTGGCTGTTCGCGGAGTTGATAACAGAGGGTCGTTAAGAGAAGCCTACATGCAGTAGGCAAAGGAGTAATGTTTGCCGGCGTGGGACGTGCGGCGATTAACCTGTGCGGTAGTGAAAAGGAGTTAAAAAGAAGGAAGTGTGCGGATGCGGAAAGAATGGAATAATTGTGGTAGGCTGCCGGCTGAGTAGTTTGGTGAATGTTTGGTGTGGGTCCGGCGCTGCCGATTGGATGGTGGTGCTGCAGTGTGAGTCAGATAAAAAAAAAAAAAAAACCAGGAGTAGGATCCAATGGGACTAACTGGCATGTATAGACGCGTGTAATGCAAAAGGGCTGTTTTTGGTAGCATCTTTAGCTTACGGCCATACCACCCTGAACACGCCCGATCTCGTCTGATCTCGGAAGCTAAGCAGGGTAGGGTCTGGTTAGTACTTGGATGGGAGACCACCTGGGAATACCAGGTGCTGTAAGCTTTTCTCACTTTTACTTTATACAGGGGGCGCTCCACTTCACGATTAATTTAAATCTATCACTCCCCTTCCATTTTACTATTTTATATATATATATATATTTTTTTCTCTCATTCATAAAGGCAGCTTTTACACACCGTTTTACTCTAAATACTTCCTGGTAATTCTAGGTGCTGTAAGCTCTTCGTGCCTTTATTCCACCAGGGCGCGATCTTCTCACAAACTTGAAGACTGTCACTCCCCATTCACGTTTTACAACTTATTGTTAATGATAAAGAGACAGCTTTTTACACACAGTTTTAAACAAAGTACTGATATTATTCCTCTTCAACTGACCGCTTTGTTTTCTATGCAAAAACCACTTCGCCACAGAAGACTCGATATTATTGGCATAGCAAGTTCTGCTCTTCTCCTTTCAAAACTTGCTAAAAGCTGTATTTAAAAGAACAGATTGGCCGGGGTAATTCACACCCTTCAATGCCAGCTTAATGTTTAGGTTAGTGGGAATCACAGAGGAATTAGGGATGGAAACTTCTTTGCTGGTGGTAGAAGCGGTCTGGTGAATTTTTAGAGAGAAGAGGCCGTCGATGTTTGAATGTAGAAAATTGTTCTGGCTGCAGCCTGCATTATGGACTTGTTGGTGTGTGTAGCTCCCAGTGTTCTGACAGCGTGACGTTTTGGGGAAGCATGTGATTCAGCAGCTACCAGTGGGCTTCGTGCGGCGGAGATTTTGTGGCTGTTAGCGGAGTTGATAACAGAGGGTCGTTAAGAGAAGCCTGCATGCAGTAGGCAAAGGAGTAATGTTTGCCGGCGGGGGACGTGCGGCGATTAACCTGTGCGGTAGTGAAAAGGAGTTAAAAAGAAGGAAGTGTGCGGATGCGGAAAGAATGGAATAATTGTGGTAGGCTGCCGGCTGAGTAGTTTGGTGAATGTTTGGTGTGGGTCCGGCGCTGCCGATTGGATGGTGGTGCTGCAGTGTGAGTCAGATAAAAAAAAAAAAAACAGGAGTAGGATCCAATGGGACTAACTGGCATGTATAGACGCGTGTAATGCAAAAGGGCTGTTTTTGGTCACGTCTCTCGCTTATGGCCATACCTCCCTGAACACGCCCGATCTCATCCGATCTCGGAAGCCAAGCAGGGTAGGGTCTGGTTAGTACTTTGATGGGAGACCTCCTGGGAATACCAGGTGATGTAAGCTTTTCTCACTTTTACTTTATACAGGGGGCGCTCCACTTCACGATTAATTTAAATCTATCACTCCCCTTCCATTTTACTATTTTATATATATATATATTTTTCTCTCTTTCATAAAGGCAGCTTTTACACACCGTTTTACTCTAAATATCCATCCATCCATCCATTTTCCAAACCGCTTATCCTATTGGGTCGCTGGGGGTCCGGAGCCTATTCCGGAATCAATGGGCACGAGGCAGGGAACAACCCAGGATGGGGGGCCAGCCCATCACAGTCACTCTAAATACTTCCTGGTAATTCTAGGTGCTGTAAGCTGTTCGTGCCTTTATTCCACCAGGGCGCGATCTTCTCATAAACTTGAAGACTGTCACTCCCCATTCACGTTTTACAACTTATTGTTAATGATAAAGAGACAGCTTTTTACACACAGTTTTAAACAAAGTACTGATATTATTCCTCTTCAACTGACCGCTTTGTTTTCTATGCAAAAACCACTTCGCCACAGAAGACTCGATATTATTGGCCTAGCAAGTTCTGCTCTTCACCTTTCAAAACTTGCTAAAAGCTGTATTTAAAAGAACAGATTGGCCGGGGTAATTCACACCCTTCAATGCCAGCTTAATGTTTAGGTTAGTGGGAATCACAGAGGAATTAGGGATGGAAACTTCTTTGCTGGTGGTAGAAGCGGTCTGGTGAATTTTTAGAGAGAAGAGGCCGTCGATGTTTGAATGTAGAAAATTGTTCTGGCTGCAGCCTGCATTATGGACTTGTTGGTGTGTGTAGCTCCCAGTGTTCTGACAGCGTGACGTTTTGGGGAAGCATGTGATTCAGCAGCTACCAGTGGGCTTCGTGCGGCGGAGATTTTGTGGCTGTTAGCGGAGTTGATAACAGAGGGTCGTTAAGAGAAGCCTGCATGCAGTAGGCAAAGGAGTAATGTTTGCCGGCGGGGGACGTGCGGCGATTAACCTGTGCGGTAGTGAAAAGGAGTTAAAAAGAAGGAAGTGTGCGGATGCGGAAAGAATGGAATAATTGTGGTAGGCTGCCGGCTGAGTAGTTTGGTGAATGTTTGGTGTGGGTCCGGCGCTGCCGATTGGATGGTGGTGCTGCAGTGTGAGTCAGATAAAAAAAAAAAATAACAGGAGTAGGATCCAATGGGACTAACTGGCATGTATAGACGCGTGTAATGCAAAAGGGCTGTTTTTGGTCACGTCTCTCGCTTATGGCCATACCTCCCTGAACACGCCCGATCTCATCCGATCTCGGAAGCCAAACAGGGTAGGGTCTGGTTAGTACTTTGATGGGAGACCTCCTGGGAATACCAGGTGATGTAAGCTTTTCTCACTTTTACTTTATACAGGGGGGCGCTCCACTTCACGATTAATTTAAATCTATCACTCCCCTTCCATTTTACTATTTTATATATATATATATTTTTTTCTCTCATTCATAAAGGCAGCTTTTACACACCGTTTTACTCTAAATACTTCCTGGTAATTCTAGGTGCTGTAAGCTGTTCGTGCCTTTATTCCACCAGGGCGCGATCTTCTCACAAACTTGAAGACTGTCACTCCCCATTCACGTTTTACAACTTATTGTTAATGATAAAGAGACAGCTTTTTACACACAGTTTTAAACAAAGTACTGATATTATTCCTCTTCAACTGACCGCTTTGTTTTCTATGCAAAAACCACTTCGCCACAGAAGACTCGATATTATTGGCATAGCAAGTTCTGCTCTTCTCCTTTCAAAACTTGCTAAAAGCTGTATTTAAAAGAACAGATTGGCCGGGGTAATTCACACCCTTCAATGCCAGCTTAATGTTTAGGTTAGTGGGAATCACAGAGGAATTAGGGATGGAAACTTCTTTGCTGGTGGTAGAAGCGGTCTGGTGAATTTTTAGAGAGAAGAGGCCGTCGATGTTTGAATGTAGAAAATAGTTCTGGCTGCAGCCTGCAGTATGGACTTGTTGGTGTGTGTAGCTCCCAGTGTTCTGACAGCGCGACGTTTTGGGGAATCATGTGATTCAGCAGCTACCAGTGGGCTTTGTGCGGCGGAGATTTTGTGGCTGTTAGCGGAGTTGATAACAGAGGGTCGTTAAGAGAAGCCTGCATGCAGTAGGCAAAGGAGTAATGTTTGCCGGCGGGGGACGTGCGGCGATTAACCTGTGCGGTAGTGAAAAGGAGTTAAAAAGAAGGAAGTGTGCAGATGCGGAAAGAATGGAATAATTGTGGTAGGCTGCCGGCTGAGTAGTTTGGTGAATGTTTGGTGTGGGTCCGGCGCTGCCGATTGGATGGTGGTGCTGCAGTGTGAGTCAGATAAAAAAAAAAAAAAAAACCAGGAGTAGGATCCAATGGGACTAACTGGCATGTATAGACGCGTGTAATGCAAAAGGGCTGTTTTTGGTCGCGTCTCTCGCTTATGGCCATACCACCCTGAACACACCCGATCTCATCCGATCTCAGAAGCCAAGCAGGGTAGGGTCTGGTTAGTACTTGGATGGGACACATCCTGGGAATACCAGGTGCTGTAAGCTTTTCTCACTTTTACTTTATACAGGGGGCGCTCCACTTCACGATTAATTTAAATCTATCACTCCCCTTCCATTTTACTATTTTATATATATATTGTTAGGTTGAAGAAACTGTTATTAATCATTTTGTTATCACTCCTGTATGATCAGCAATGAATGTAAATATGTATATATATTATTTTGTTTTCCCCTAGCCTCATACTTTAGATTATATTAATAATAGCATTCCCACCTTAGCAAAACCAGAACTTTCTCTCACCTCCCTATTACTCTTGCGCCTCCCACTGACTATAAATAAAGGAGTCAAGGGGAACCACCCTTTGTAACACATTCTGCTGTAGTTTGCATTGCAGAGAGTGTGGGTACCCTTGCAAGTAAAACTGTAACCTGTGTGTGTCTCATAAATGTGGAGTTGGGGTGGAAACGCCGGGCGCTTTCCCCAACATAGAATTTGGTCCTTCGAGCCGGATCCGAGGAACCCCGAAGACGTCTCCAGTACGCCGAGAGAAGCGACACCGAAGTCTGTCGACAGCCACTCGAAGTCGGGTGCAAGAAAGACCTGTGATGTGAATTCGTCATCAGGCCGGTGGTTAGAACTGCGCTCGACGTCTGGTGATGTCTGAAGGACCTCGGTGACGGAACAGAGAGCACACTATACAGGTGAGAAACATGGCACCTAAGTGAATAGGTGGCCAAGTGAGAGATACGGCACCTAAATAAGTAGGTGGCCAAGACATGCATGTGGTTGAGGTTAGCCGAAATTAACCGGGAGAGAAAGTAGGCGTTATTGGAAATATATATATTGATGTATGTGGATGTGTTTTTATAGGTTTTAGATTAACCTACACGATCCACCCTAAAAGCAACAACATACTGGTGACTGAAGGATAAAGGACGGGTTTCATCCCTGAAAACTAACACCGCTGCTCTAATAGTGAACAGTAGAAGGCCGTGTTGGTGTCCTCCTGAGGTCTCATGCCAGGGACTTGCTTTTAGGATTTTTTATGTTTTGTAGTGTATTCAATAAAAGGTAACAATGGGAAAAAATCTGAGTAAACAAATCAAACTAGAGGGAGATGAGAAGTTTATGGAAGGATATAAACCAGGATCAGGACAAATAAGTAGTCAGAGATGGAGGAAAAAACATGGGTTTGAAGGAAAACTCCATACTCCAGACATATTAAAGTTACAGGGAAACTTAAAACTGGAGATGTTACAGACTACCAATAATAAAAAAGGCCAAGATAGAAAAAAGGAATACGTTTTCTCTGATGCATGGTTAGAACAGAGTAAACTAAGAGATAATAAGAGACAACAGAAAAAGGGAAATAAGGAGAAAAAACTCCAGGTGGCTTTAATCACACTAGACGAAGAAACGGCAGCAAGACCTTCTGCCCCTCCAGCTCCTCCACCGCCCCCACAAATTCCGGTGCCTGCACCGGCGCTGGTTCCAGCCACAGATAGACAAGAAGCAGGGGGGGGGGTGGAACCATCTCGCATGTTAACTCGAGGGTCTGATCCCTCTCTATATCCTGTAAAAGATTTGGCCACAGCTAAAGTACAATGGCATCCAAAAAATAACACAGAACAAGAGGAGGTAGAATGGCAGTGTCCCCTCGTAGAAGTGGCAAATCCAAATCGAGGGCCAAATAATGCAGGACCCGAAACTATGTTAGTATATAGACCCTGGACCGCTGAGGATAGAACAGCGGCTTTAAAAGGAATACCCCCGGTTGAAGAAGGGGTACCCGAGTTTTGGACTGCCATCCTAGAATTACAAAGTAGTTTTCATTTGAACGGCAGGGAAATGTACCGATGCCTAAGACAGTTGTTTACCCATAAATGGGGACGTGTGGCAGGCGACTTCACTGGACACGGTGCCAATAATGATGAAGTCTTAGCACATGACTCGCAGGAACTCATACAAGCATTACGAGACTTGCGAAACAGGGTAGAGACAGCCTTCGTAAGACGCGCAGATTATGGGCGAATAGCGCAGTGCAAACAAAAAGATGGAGAGGAACCTGAGGATTTTATGGATAGGATGCGAGTGGTGTTCAGGGGAAATTCAGGAATTCCTCACGACGAGGAAGACGGAGGAGTGTATCAGCAACAATTAAAACGAGCTTTTGTCGCAGGCCTAAAGCCTGAATTGCGAAAATATCTCGACAAACATTGGGTACATCAGAATACTGGCTCAGCCCAACAAGCCTTAGAATATGCCCAACACGCACAGAAAGCGCAGAAACAGCAAAAGACAGATACAATATTCAGCGCCTCTGACGTGGTAGCGCTAGTGCAAACGATCCCTCGGGGACGCGGGGGATTCAGAGGTAGAGGAAGAGGAAGATTTAGAGGCCGAGGAAGATTTAGAAATAAACAAACAGGAGGGTTTTCACAGGAAACAGAGTGTTGGACATGCGGGAAACCTGGACATTTAAGCAGGGACTGCAGGTCAGGGAAGCGACCATTTAATCCAAACTCCACCGAAAATGACCAATGACCCTCCTCGGAGACCCCTGTTGCCGACACTATCCGAGGTGAAACAGAGGTCATTTTAAGGGAAGAAACGGAGGTTACCTTACAAGACCTCCTGGATGAGGAAATAGATTTGCAAGCAGTATGTCAGCTATTAGCAGAAAGGCAGTGGGGAACTTTGCCAAGTCGGAAATTAATCATAAATGGCAAAGTATACGAATGCCTGTGTGATACTGGAGCCTGTAGGACTGTCCTAACCTCCAGTCCTCCTGAAGTCACATACTCCTCATCTGTCATAAATATAAAAACAGCAGGAGGCCAAACAGACAGTCATCAGCTAACAAACCCAGTTGCAGTAAAAGATAAGGAAACTGGGATTGAATGTCAAGCACAAGTGTTAATAAGCCCTTCTTGCCCTGTCAATCTGTTAGGCCGTGACCTTATGGTACAGATGGGCATTAGTGTAGTTGCCACAAACTCTGGCATGAAGGCAATCATAAATGAGGAAGCCTATGTTGTGCAAGGAACCGGAGCACCACAATATTACTGGTCACTGGACCTAGGGGGAACTGCACAGACACGAGAATTGTTGCGAAAAACTAGAGAAAAGCAGTCCCCTAAACAAACCCAGTTCATGCCTGACGATGCCTTACACGTCACTATGTGGTACAAAGGCACCCCAGGACCAGATTATGCCTATGACAAAACGTTTCATGCCCTCCAAGACACTTGTATTACCTTACAACATTTGTATGTTAACTCCACTACTGGCTTTTCTGCTGCCTCAGTCATCTTATCTAATAAACAACAGGCTGTGTTCAGAGGGGAAACACCACACGTATCTCTATCAAAACCACCTCAGATGCAGTGGAGGGATGTAGAGATGTTCTTACGAGATTCCATGCACAGTTACAATGACTACCAACCCGTACCTGGCTCCTGTTGGAGCTATGACAAAAAACACAATGTGTGGCGGTTCCCTTTGGGATGGAGAGTTCAAACCACTCTCACCACACACTTGCAGGACCCAACCTGACAAATTTTTTCTGTTCTGGAGGGGGGATCATGTCCAGATCTAGATCGCCTCCCGGAAGGGTTGTGGTCGTCCTCCCCCACTGATGTAGGACTGGTAAAGGGGTTCCCACCATACAAAGTAATTGTGAAATCAGAACACCGCCCGGTAGTTAGACAATACCCGTTAAAACCTGAGGCAGAGAAAGGTATAGCCCCTGTAGTGCAGGATATGTTGGCATCAGGAATATTGCGAGAGGCTCCTGAGGCCACTTGCAATACTCCTATCTTCCCTGTCCAGAAGGGACATACAGGGAAATGGCGCATGGTGCAGGATTTAAGACCAGTTAATAACATAGTGCAACACGCAGCACCAGACGTGCCCAACCCACACTTATTGCTCAACTCATTAACCCCTGATAAAAGTTACTTCTCAGTAGTTGATCTCAGTAATGCATTTTTCTCAGTACCATTGCACTCTGATTCTCAACATTTATTTGGTTTCACCTATAAGGAAAAAAAATACACATATACTAGACTCCCTCAAGGGTTTTCAGAAAGTCCACATGTATATACCATGGCCCTTAGATATTCTATGAGTACCTGTAAAATACCATCCCATAGTCAAGTGCTACTGTATGTAGATGATATATTAATTGCTTCAGATACAAAACAGCATTGTAAGGAAGCCACACTGTTGGTGTTACAGCATTTATATGATACAGGACATAAAGCATCAAAACAAAAATTACAATATTGCAGGGAGGAAGTTATATATCTTGGACATAAACTCTCCCAACAAGGTCGATCATTATTAGAAACTAGAAAACAGGCAATACAAGAGGCACCAAAGCCAAAGACTAAACAGCAAATGATGTCCTTCTTAGGACTTTGTAATTATTGCAGAGAATGGCTACCTGATTATGCTGCACTCGTTCAACCTCTGCAAACCTTAATTTATGGGAAAGACATGGCCTTAAAAGATAAAATTCAGTGGACAAAAGAAGGAGAATTGGCATTCACAAACTTAAAAATGATGCTACAAACAAATGTGATACTTGCCTTACCAGATTATCAACAACCATTTACCTTATGTGTTGATGCTAATCAAGGTTATATGAAAGCGGTATTAACACAGCCGTTCGGGACAAAGGAAAGACCACTAGCATTCTATTCTAAACGATTAGATGCAGTAGCAGCTGGTTTTCCACAATGTTTGCAAGCATGTGCAGCTGCTGCAGAAGCAGTAAAATTATCAGCAGAATTAGTGTTGTGTCACCCACTCACCCTGAAGGTGCCACATTCAGTTTCATTAGTTTTACTGCAGACGCCGCTTCCGTTCCTCACACATGCTAGACATCTGACCTTAGTCTCACTCCTGCTTTCACAGTCAAACATTACTATACAGCGATGTGGTCCTCTTAACCCTAGCACCCTTCTTCCGACAACGGAAGATGGAGAGCCACATTCGTGCAAAGCAGTTGTGGAAGAGCAAACAAAACCCAGAGCAGATATTTTACAGACCCCAATATCAGATTCAATGGTTGTTTATGTAGATGGATCAGCATCAAAAAATGATATGGGAAAAAATAAGGTCGGGTATGCTGTAGTTACGTCCACTGAAGTGTTAGAGGCCAATGCACTCCCACCTGCTTGTTCAGCACAAGCGGCTGAACTCTATGCTGTAATTAGGGCATGCGAGCTATTCAAAAATAAGTCACTTACTATATACACTGATAGTCAATATGTGTTTGGAGCTGTTCATCACCATGCAAGAGTGTGGAAAAATAGAGGTTTTAAAACATCGCAGGGAACGTCTCTAACTCACACAAACTTACTACTTAGATTATTAGATGTTGTACAATTACCGACTCGCCTTGCACTGTGCAAATGTAAAGCACACCAAACCGATGCTTCCACAATAGCTAAAGGAAACAACTTTGCAGATAAAACTGCCAAAGAAGCGGCCCTGAAACAGCCCACCTTATCAGTGGCAGACATTCTTTTCATAGATAGTGATGTGCTGTGTGATGCACAGATTCATGCTCCTAAAACAGAAATACAGAGTTGGATCAAGAGAGGAGCAATACAGCAAGGGAAAGTTTACTATATGAATGACAAGCCCATCCTACCAAAAAACTTATACAAAACAGCTGCCTTAGTGAGCCATGGAAATACTCATGTCTCAACAGGAGGGATGGTACATATTATCCAGCAATACTTTTATGCTATAAATTTTTCTGATTATGCAAAGCAATTTTGTAGAACATGCTTAATTTGCTGTAAACATAATGCACAGGGTAACATGAGACCAAAACGTGGCCAGTTCCCTGTAGCTGAGTACCCGTTTCAAGTTGTACATATGGATTTTATTGAATTATCTTGGTCACAAGGGAAGAAGTACTGTCTAGTCATTATAGACACCTTTTCTAAGTGGGTAGAAATATACCCTGTAAAGCACTGTGATGCAATGACTGTTGCAAAATGTTTGGTAGGCCATTATTTCCCTACTTATGGCATACCTCATATTATAAGATCAGACAATGGGACTCATTTTGTAAATCAGACCATGTCCCTTTGTTCACAAGCATTAGGTTTTACGCTTAAGAATCATTGTGCTTATCACCCTCAGAGTGCAGGCTTAGTGGAGAGAACTAACGGCACTATTAAAACAAGGCTCAGAAAAACAATGGAAGAGACAAAAAGGCCGTGGCCAGAATGTTTGTCTCTAGTAAAATTGTGGATGAGAATAACTCCCATTCCTGCAGGATTAACACCTTTTGAGATAGTGTACGGAAGGCCGTATCCTCTAGCAACCGAAATGAGTGATATAGGGAAAGCGGACAGAGAAAATACATTGGCTAATTGGATGCGAAAGTTGCTATCATCACAACAAAAACATAGCCCCAGTAGTCTGCCAGTAAATTCTGTTTCTAATCAACAGGATAACTTGCAGCCAGGGGATTGGATCCTGGTCAAGGTCCTGTTGCGGAAGGAGTGGAGCACACCCCGGTGGGACGGTCCTTATCAAGTCCTCCTCACAACACCAACAGCTGTGAAAATAGCAGAACGACCTTCCTGGATACACAAAAGTCACTGTAAACCCATCAAGCCCTTATCAGAGGCCTCAGCGACAGAGTAGCAGTGGAAGTCCGCTACAAAGGCACAGTAACCAATAGGGTGCTGCTGTCTCAACCCGGTGAAGAAAACAACTGAACTGCACTCTATTAGGATGGCTCTGACGGGGTGGGGATGTGGTAAGGTGACTCTAGGGGTCATTCTTGTTGTTGGACTTGTATGGTTGTCCTTGCTCCCACTAGCTCCATTGCAACACCTACGGCGATGGACCCATGACGACTTCCATCTGCGCCCATTGCCTGCTGACCACTCACACCCGTTCATGAAGAACTACTGGTATCGATATGTACATGACACTATAACAGCAAAAAATGTGACGAATTGCTATGTTTGTTCTGTGATGCCTACTCATAGTGAAGGACCCACTGTATATGGAAAACCCATGAATATGTCCCAGGCCAAATGTGCTGCATCTTTTGCAGGTATAGGGTACCAAAGTATTGTTTCACTTATATTTTCCGTAGATGGAGACTATGTTAATATCACCACTAATGGGTCAGGTAATATTACTGTAAAAACTGTTGTGCAAGATGCCACAGGAATATACCCAGATGACCCTGGGTTCCAAAACGGCACATGTCTCCAAGACTTTTGGGTGGATTTCAACGTAACTAAAACCAATGTATCATTCCCCTTTTCTGTCCTAATATATCAAGACCCAACCACATATAATCATTCAGTCTGCTACAAACAGAATAATGGTACTAGGTGGATCGGAGGCAATACCACGAATTGTCATACGACCTTCGTTAGCAGCATGTACGGCTCTCCTGTCTCGTTCTTGGGGCCCAGTAATGGAACTTATTGGGTGGACGGTGTGGCTTGGTTATGCGGACCTCGTGCATACTTTGTCCTACCACCGAACTGGTTTGGAGTGTGCGCTCCTATTTTTGTTTCAGATCACACCTTCCTGATAGCACAGGGAAGTAAGGTTTCCATCAGAAGCAGGAGGAAGCGTTCGATATCAATACAACCCCATGACAGTTTGTGGGGAACAGACGTACCCCCTGAACATAAACTGTGGGGAACAGGCAGTAAAGTTGCGCTGTCCCTATTCCCCTGGGCAGGAGTCGGAAAGCTCATGCTACGAGTAGAAACTCTAAATTATAGACTAGGTCTTTTCATAAATAGTTCGATACTAATTGATCAACAACAAAACGAACAATTGGACATAACCAGACAGATGGTTGTCCAGAACCGTATGGCATTAGACCTACTGACAGCTGCACAAGGAGGAGTATGTGTCCTCCTGAATCAAACGTGCTGCACTTACATTCCTGACAACGTGCACTCACCTAATATGACAATTGCCCTCGACCGCCTCCGTGACTTACAAAAAGTGATGACCATGGACAGTCAACCGCAGTCCTCCTGGCTGGACTGGTTTGTTACAGGAACATGGTGGTCCATACTGATGAAAATGTGCCTACCTTTTGTTTTGTTTTTTATTTTGTTTTTCTGTTGTTTTATAACTGTTATACCATGTTTGAAAATGTTTATTAATCAAGCTCTTAATGCTGCTTTTCGGACACACAGTACAATGTTTCTCTCCCTTACTCAGAATATGGAGACAGAGCCTGTTTCCAGCGATAGCGATGAAGAAGACATGTAATTCATAATGACGGCTGAGCCGAAAGCACCCGTGCAGGGCTCGGACCTGAAGTAACGGAATTAGATGTTTTTCTATGATAAACAGGAGGAATGACTCCTGTTGGTTTTCTGTACTCCACAGTTAGGATGATGATGATGTGATCTAAATGACAGTTGTACTGGAAATGCTTTTGCAACTTGTACAATACTGATGTTTTTGATCATACTGTCATGATAAACAGGAGGGACTGTTAGGTTGAAGAAACTGTTATTAATCATTTTGTTATCACTCCTGTATGATCAGCAATGAATGTAAATATGTATATATATTATTTTGTTTTCCCCTAGCCTCATACTTTAGATTATATTAATAATAGCATTCCCACCTTAGCAAAACCAGAACTTTCTCTCACCTCCCTATTACTCTTGCGCCTCCCACTGACTATAAATAAAGGAGTCAAGGGGAACCACCCTTTGTAACACATTCTGCTGTAGTTTGCATTGCAGAGAGTGTGGGTACCCTTGCAAGTAAAACTGTAACCTGTGTGTGTCTCATAAATGTGGAGTTGGGGTGGAAACGCCGGGCGCTTTCCCCAACATATATATATTTTTCTCTCATTCATAAAGGCAGCTTTTAGAAACCGTTTTACTCTAAATACTTCCTGGTAATTCTAGGTGCTGTAAGCTCTTCGTGCCTTTATTCCACCAGGGCGCGATCTTCTCACAAACTTGAAGACTGTCACTCCCCATTCACGTTTTACAACTTATTGTTAATGATAAAGAGACAGCTTTTTACACACAGTTTTAAACAAAGTACTGATATTATTCCTCTTCAACTGACCGCTTTGTTTTCTATGCAAAAACCACTTCGCCACAGAAGACTCGATATTATTGGCATAGCAAGTTCTGCTCTTCTCCTTTCAAAACTTGCTAAAAGCTGTATTTAAAAGAACAGATTGGCCGGGGTAATTCACACCCTTCAATGCCAGCTTAATGTTTAGGTTAGTGGGAATCACAGAGGAATTAGGGATGGAAACTTCTTTGCTGGTGGTAGAAGCGGTCTGGTGAATTTTTAGAGAGAAGAGGCCGTCGATGTTTGAATGTAGAAAATTGTTCTGGCTGCAGCCTGCATTATGGACTTGTTGGTGTGTGTAGCTCCCAGTGTTCTGACAGCGTGACGTTTTGGGGAAGCATGTGATTCAGCAGCTACCAGTGGGCTTCGTGCGGCGGAGATTTTGTGGCTGTTAGCGGAGTTGATAACAGAGGGTCGTTAAGAGAAGCCTGCATGCAGTAGGCAAAGGAGTAATGTTTGCCGGCGGGGGACGTGCGGCGATTAACCTGTGCGGTAGTGAAAAGGAGTTAAAAAGAAGGAAGTGTGCGGATGCGGAAAGAATGGAATAATTGTGGTAGGCTGCCGGCTGAGTAGTTTGGTGAATGTTTGGTGTGGGTCCGGCGCTGCCGATTGGATGGTGGTGCTGCAGTGTGAGTCAGATAAAAAAAAAAAAAAACAGGAGTAGGATCCAATGGGACTAACTGGCATGTATAGACGCGTGTAGTGCAAAAGGGCTGTTTTTGGTCACGTCTCTCGCTTATGGCCATACCTCCCTGAACACGCCCGATCTCATCCGATCTCGGAAGCCAAGCAGGGTAGGGTCTGGTTAGTACTTGGATGGGAGACCTCCTGGGAATACCAGGTGCTGTAAGCTTTTCTCACTTTTACTTTATACAGGGGGCGCTCCACTTCACGATTAATTTAAATCTATCACTCCCCTTCCATTTTACTATTTTATATATATATATATTTTTTTTCTCTCATTCATAAAGGCAGCTTTTAGAAACCGTTTTACTCTAAATACTTCCTGGTAATTCTAGGTGCTGTAAGCTGTTCGTGCCTTTATTCCACCAGGGCGCGATCTTCTCACAAACTTGAAGACTGTCACTCCCCATTCACGTTTTACAACTTATTGTTAATGATAAAGAGACAGCTTTTTACACACAGTTTTAAACAAAGTACTGATATTATTCCTCTTCAACTGACCGCTTTGTTTTCTATGCAAAAACCACTTCGCCACAGAAGACTCGATATTATTGGCATAGCAAGTTCTGCTCTTCTCCTTTCAAAACTTGCTAAAAGCTGTATTTAAAAGAACAGATTGGCCGGGGTAATTCACACCCTTCAATGCCAGCTTAATGTTTAGGTTAGTGGGAATCACAGAGGAATTAGGGATGGAAACTTCTTTGCTGGTGGTAGAAGCGGTCTGCTGAATTTTTAGAGAGAAGAGGACGTCGATGTTTGAATGTAGAAAATTGTTCTGGCTGCAGCCTGCAGTATGGACTTGTTGGTGTGTGTAGCTCCCAGTGTTCTGACAGCGCGACGTTTTGGGGAAGCATGTGATTCAGCAGCTACCAGTGGGCTTCGTGCGGCGGAGATTTTGTGGCTGTTAGCGGAGTTGATAACAGAGGGTCGTTAAGAGAAGCCTGCATGCAGTAGGCAAAGGCGTAATGTTTGCCGGCGGGGGACGTGCGGCGATTAACCTGTGCGGTAGTGAAAAGGAGTTAAAAAGAAGGAAGTGTGCGGATGCGGAAAGAATGGAATAATTGTGGTAGGCTGCCGGCTGAGTAGTTTGGTGAATGTTTGGTGTGGGTCCGGCGTTGCCGATTGGATGGTGGGGCTGCAGTGTGAGTCAGATAAAAAAAAAAAAAACATTAGTAGGATCCAATGGGACCAACTGGCATGTATAGAGGCGTGTAATGCAAAAGGGCTGTTTTTGGTAGCGTCTCTCGCTTATGGCCATGCCCGCCTGAACACGCCTGATCTCATCCGATCTCGGAAGCCAATCAGGGTAGGGTCTGGTTAGTACTTGGATGGGAGACCTCCTGGGAATACCAGGTGCTGTAAGCTTTTCTCACTTTTACTTTATACAGGGGGCGCTCCACTTCACGATTAATTTAAATCTAGCACTCCCCTACCATTTTACTATTTTATATATATATTTTTTTTCTCTCTTTCATAAAGCCAGCTTTTAGAAACCGTTTTACTCTAAATACTTCCTGGTAATTCTAGGTGCTGTAAGCTGTTCGTGCCTTTATTCCACCAGGGCGCGATCTTCTCACAAACTTGAAGACTGTCACTCCCAATTCACGTTTTACAACTTATTGTTAATGATAAAGAGACAGCTTTTTACACACAGTTTTAAACAAAGTACTGATATTATTCCTCTTCAACAGACCGCTTTGTTTTCTATGCAAAAACCACTTTGCCACAGAAGACTCGATATTATTGGCATAGCAAGTTCTGCTCTTCTCCTTTCAAAACTTGCTAAAAGCTGTATTTAAAAGAACAGATTGGCCGGGGTAATTCACACCCTTCAATGCCAGCTTAATGTTTAGGTTAGTGGGAATCACAGAGGAATTAGGGATGGAAACTTCTTTGCTGGTGGTAGAAGCGGTCTGGTGAATTTTTAGAGAGAAGAGGCCGTCGATGTTTGAATGTATAAAATTGTTCTGGCTGCAGCCTGCAGTATGGACTTGTTGGTGTGTGTAGCTCCCAGTGTTCTGACAGCGCGACGTTTTGGGGAAGCATGTGATTCAGCAGCTACCAGTGGGCTTCGTGCAGCGGAGATTTTGTGGCTGTTAGCGGAGTTGATAACAGAGGGTCGTTAAGAGAAGCCTGCATGCAGTAGGCAAAGGAGTAATGTTTGCCGGCGGTGGACGTGCGGCGAATAACCTGTGCGGTAGTGAAAAGGAGTTAAAAAGAAGGAAGTGTGCGGATGCGGAAAGAATGGAATAATTGTGGTAGGCTGCCGGCTGAGTAGTTTGGTGAATGTTTGGTGTGGGTCCGGCGCTGCCGATTGGATGGTGGGGCTGCAGTGTGAGTCAGATAAAAAAAAAAAAAGAACATTAGTAGGATCCAATGGGACCAACTGGCATGTATAGAGGCGTGTAATGCAAAAGGGCTGTTTTTGGTAGCATCTCTCGCTTACGGCCATACCACCCTGAACACGCCCGATCTCATCTGATCTCGGAAGCCAAGCAAGGTAGGGTCTGGTTAGTACTTGGATGGGAGACCTCCTGGGCATACCAGGTGCTTTAAGCTTTTCTCACTTTTACTTTATACAGGGGGCGCTCCACTTCACGATTAATATAAATCTAGCACTCCCCTTCCATTTTACTATTTTATATATATATTTTTTTTCTCTCTTTCATAAAGCCAGCTTTTAGAAACCGTTTTACTCTAAATACTTCCTGGTAATTCTAGGTGCTGTAAGCTGTTCGTGCCTTTATTCCACCAGGGCGCGATCTTCTCACAAACTTGAAGACTGTCACTCCCCATTCACGTTTTACAACTTATTGTTAATGATAAAGAGACAGCTTTTTACACACAGTTTTAAACAAAGTACTGATATCATTCCTCTTCAACTGACCGCTTTGTTTTCTATGCAAAAACCACTTTGCCACAGAAGACTCGATATTATTGGCATAGCAAGTTCTGCTCTTCTCCTTTCAAAACTTGCTAAAAGCTGTATTTAAAAGAACAGATTGGCCGGGGTAATTCACACCCTTCAATGCCAGCTTAATGTTTAGGTTAGTGGGAATCACAGAGGAATTAGGGATGGAAACTTCTTTGCTGGTGGTAGAAGCGGTCTGGTGAATTTTTAGAGAGAAGAGGCCGTCGATGTTTGAATGTAGAAAATTGTTCTGGCTGCAGCCTGCAGTATGGACTTATTGGTGTGTGTAGCTCCCAGTGTTCTGACAGCGCGACGTTTTGGGGAAGCATGTGATTCAGCAGCTACCAGTGGGCTTCGTGCGGCGGAGATTTTGTGGCTGTTAGCGGAGTTGATAACAGAGGGTCGTTAAGAGAAGCCTGCATGCAGTAGGCAAAGGCGTAATGTTTGCCGGCGGGGGACGTGCGGCGATTAACCTGTGCGGTAGTGAAAAGGAGTTAAAAAGAAGGAAGTGTGCGGATGCGGAAAGAATGGAATAATTGTGGTAGGCTGCCGGCTGAGTAGTTTGGTGAATGTTTGGTATGGGTCCGGCGCTGCCGATTGGATGGTGGGGCTGCAGTGTGAGTCAGATAAAAAAAAAAAAAAGAACATTAGTAGGATCCAATGGGACCAACTGGCATGTATAGAGGCGTGTAATGCAAAAGGGCTGTTTTTGGTAGCATCTCTCGCTTACGGCCATACCACCCTGAACACGCCCGATCTCGTCTGATCTCAGAAGCCAAGCAGGGTAGGGTCTGGTTAGTACTTGGATGTGAGACCTCCTGGGCATACCAGGTGCTGTAAGCTTTTCTCACTTTTACTTTATACAGGGGGCGCTCCACTTCACGATTAATTTAAAACTAGCACTCCCCTTCCATTTTACTATTTTATATATATTTTTTTTTTCTCTCTTTCATAAAGCCAGCTTTTAGAAACCGTTTTACTCTAAATACTGCCTGGTAATTCTAGGTGCTGTAAGCTCTTCGTGCCTTTATTCCACCAGGGCGCGATCTTCTCACAAACTTGAAGACTGTCACTCCCCATTCACGTTTTACAACTTATTGTTAATGATAAAGAGACAGCTTTTTACACACAGTTTTAAACAAAGTACTGATATTATTCCTCTTCAACTGACCGCTTTGTTTTCTATGCAAAAACCACTTCGCCACAGAAGACTCGATATTATTGGCATAGCAAGGTCTGCTCTTCTCCTCCTTTCAAAACTTGCTAAAAGCTGTATTTAAAAGAACAGATTGGCCGGGGTAATTCACACCCTTCAATGCCAGCTTAATGTTTAGGTTAGTGGGAATCACAGAGGAATTAGGGATGGAAACTTCTTTGCTGGTGGTAGAAGCGGTCTGGTGAATTTTTAGAGAGAAGAGGCCGTCGATGTTTGAATGTAGAAAATTGTTCTGGCTGCAGCCTGCAGTATGGACTTGTTGGTGTGTGTAGCTCCCAGTGTTCTGACAGCGCGACGTTTTGGGGAAGCATGTGATTCAGCAGCTACCAGTGGGCTTCGTGCGGCGGAGATTTTGTGGCTGTTAGCGGAGTTGATAACAGAGGGTCGTTAAGAGAAGCCTGCATGCAGTAGGCAAAGGAGTAATGTTTGCCGGCGGGGGACGTGCGGCGATTAACCTGTGCGGTAGTGAAAAGGAGTTAAAAAGAAGGAAGTGTGCGGATGCGGAAAGAATGGAATAATTGTGGTAGGCTGCCGGCTGAGTAGTTTGGTAAATGTTTGGTGTGGGTCCGGCGCTGCCGATTGGATGGTGGGGCTGCAGTGTGAGTCAGATAAAAAAAAAAAAAAGAACATTAGTAGGATCCAATGGGACCAACTGGCATGTATAGAGGCGTGTAATGCAAAAGGGCTGTTTTTGGTAGCATCTCTCGCTTACGGCCATACCACCCTGAACACGCCCTATCTCGTCTGATCTCGGAAGCTAAGCAGGGTAGGGTCTGGTTAGTACTTGGATGGGAGACCTCCTGGGCATACCAGGTGCTGTAAGCTTTTCTCACTTTTACTTTATACAGGGGGCGCTCCACTTCACGATTAATTTAAATCTAGCACTCCCCTTCCATTTTACTATTTTATATATATATTTTTTTTCTCTCTTTCATAAAGCCAGCTTTTACACACCGTTTTACTCTAAATACTGCCTGGTAATTCTAGGTGCTGTAAGCTCTTCGTGCCTTTATTCCACCAGGGCGCGATCTTCTCACAAACTTGAAGACTGTCACTCCCCATTCACGTTTTACAACTTATTGTTAATGATAAAGAGACAGCTTTTTACACACAGTTTTAAACAAAGTACTGATATTATTCCTCTTCAACTGACCGCTTTGTTTTCTATGCAAAAACCACTTCGCCACAGAAGACTCGATATTATTGGCATAGCAAGTTCTGCTCTTCTCCTTTCAAAACTTGCTAAAAGCTGTATTTAAAAGAACAGATTGGCCGGGGTAATTCACACCCTTCAATGCCAGCTTAATGTTTAGGTTAGTGGGAATCACAGAGGAATTAGGGATGGAAACTTCTTTGCTGGTGGTAGAAGCGGTCTGGTGAATTTTTAGAGAGAAGAGGCCGTCGATGTTTGAATGTAGAAAATTGTTCTGGCTGCAGCCTGCAGTATGGACTTGTTGGTGTGTGTAGCTCCCAGTGTTCTGACAGCGCGACGTTTTGGAGAAGCATGTGATTCAGCAGCTAACAGTGGGCTTCGTGCGGCGGAGATTTTGTGGCTGTTAGCGGAGTTGATAACAGAGGGTCGTTAAGAGAAGCCTGCATGCAGTAGGCAAAGGAGTAATGTTTGCCGGCGGGGGACGTGCGGCGATTAACCTGTGCGGTAGTGAAAAGGAGTTAAAAAGAAGGAAGTGTGCGGATGCGGAAAGAATGGAATAATTGTGGTAGGCTGCCGGCTGAGTAGTTTGGTGAATGTTTGGTGTGGGTGCGGCGCTGCCGATTGGATGGTGGTGCTGCAGTGTGAGTCAGATAAAAAAAAAAAAAACAGGAGTAGGATCCAATGGGACTAACTGGCATGTATAGACGCGTGTAATGCAAAAGGGCTGTTTTTGGTAGCATCTCTCGCTTACGGCCATACCACCCTGAACACGCCCGATCTCGTCTGATCTCGGAAGCTAAGCAGGGTAGGGTCTGGTTAGTACTTGGATGGGAGACCTCCTGGGAATACCAGATGCTGTAAGCTTTTCTCACTTTTACTTTATACAGGGGGCGCTCCACTTCACGATTAATTTAAATCTATCACTCCCCTTCCATTTTACTATTTTATATATATTTTTTTTTTCTCTCATTCATAAAGGCAGCTTTTAGAAACTGTTTTACTCTAAATACTTCCTGGTAATTCTAGGTGCTGTAAGCTGTTCGTGCCTTTATTCCACCAGGGCGCGATCTTCTCACAAACTTGAAGACTGTCACTCCCCATTCACGTTTTACAACTTATTGTTAATGATAAAGAGACAGCTTTTTACACACAGTTTTAAACAAAGTACTGATATCATTCCTCTTCAACTGACCGCTTTGTTTTCTATGCAAAAACCACTTTGCCACAGAAGACTCGATATTATTGGCATAGCAAGTTCTGCTCTTCTCCTTTCAAAACTTGCTAAAAGCTGTATTTAAAAGAACAGATTGGCCGGGGTAATTCACACCCTTCAATGCCAGCTTAATGTTTAGGTTAGTGGGAATCACAGAGGAATTAGGGATGGAAACTTCTTTGCTGGTGGTAGAAGCGGTCTGGTGAATTTTTAGAGAGAAGAGGCCGTCGATGTTTGAATGTAGAAAATTGTTCTGGCTGCAGCCTGCAGTATGGACTTATTGGTGTGTGTAGCTCCCAGTGTTCTGACAGCGCGACGTTTTGGGGAAGCATGTGATTCAGCAGCTACCAGTGGGCTTCGTGCGGCGGAGATTTTGTGGCTGTTAGCGGAGTTGATAACAGAGGGTCGTTAAGAGAAGCCTGCATGCAGTAGGCAAAGGAGTAATGTTTGCCGGCGGGGGACGTGCGGCGATTAACCTGTGCGGTAGTGAAAAGGAGTTAAAAAGAAGGAAGTGTGCGGATGCGGAAAGAATGGAATAATTGTGGTAGGCTGCCGGCTGAGTAGTTTGGTGAATGTTTGGTGTGGGTCCGGCGCTGCCGATTGGATGGTGGGGCTGCAGTGTGAGTCAGATAAAAAAATAAAAAACCAGGAGTTGGATCCAATGGGACTAACTGGCATGTATAGACGCATGTAATGCAAAAGGGCTGTTTTTGGTAGCATCTCTCGCTTACGGCCATACCACCCTGAACACGCCCGATCTCGTCTGATCTCGGAAGCTAAGCAGCGTAGGGTCTGGTTAGTACTTGGATGGGAGACCACCTGGGAATACCAGGTGCTGTAAGCTTTTCTCACTTTTACTTTATACAGGGGGCGCTCCACTTCACGATTAATTTAAATCTATCACTCCCCTTCCATTTTACTATTTTATATATATATTTTTTTTTTTCTCTCATTCATAAAGGCAGCTTTTAGAAACCGTTTTACTCTAAATACTTCCTGGTAATTCTAGGTGCTGTAAGCTGTTCGTGCCTTTATTCCACCAGGGCGCGATCTTCTCACAAACTTGAAGACTGTCACTCCCCATTCACGTTTTACAACTTATTGTTAATGATAAAGAGACAGTTTTTTACACACAGTTTTAAACAAAGTACTGATATTATTCCTCTTCAACTGACCGCTTTGTTTTCTATGCAAAAACCACTTCGCCACAGAAGACTCGATATTATTGGCATAGCAAGTTCTGCTCTTCTCCTTTCAAAACTTGCTAAAAGCTGTATTTAAAAGAACAGATTGGCCGGGGTAATTCACACCCTTCAATGCCAGCTTAATGTTTAGGTTAGTGGGAATCACAGAGGAATTAGGGATGGAAACTTCTTTGCTGGTGGTAGAAGCGGTCTGGTGAATTTTTAGAGAGAAGAGGCCGTCGATGTTTGAATGTAGAAAATTGTTCTGGCTGCAGCCTGCAGTATGGACTTATTGGTGTGTGTAGCTCCCAGTGTTCTGACAGCGCGACGTTTTGGGGAAGCATGTGATTCAGCAGCTACCAGTGGGCTTCGTGCGGCGGAGATTTTGTGGCTGTTAGCGGAGTTGATAACAGAGGGTCGTTAAGAGAAGCCTGCATGCAGTAGGCAAAGGAGTAATGTTTGCCGGCGGGGGACGTGCGGCGATTAACCTGTGCGGTAGTGAAAAGGAGTTAAAAAGAAGGAAGTGTGCGGATGCGGAAAGAATGGAATAATTGTGGTAGGCTGCCGGCTGAGTAGTTTGGTGAATGTTTGGTGTGGGTCCGGCGCTGCCGATTGGATGGTGGGGCTGCAGTGTGAGTCAGATAAAAAAAATAAAAAACCAGGAGTTGGATCCAATGGGACTAACTGGCATGTATAGACGCGTGTAATGCAAAAGGGTTGTTTTTGGTAGCATCTCTCGCTTACGGCCATACCACCCTGAACACGCCCGATCTCATCTGATCTCGGAAGCTAAGCAGGGTAGGGTCTGGTTAGTACTTGGATGGGAGACCACCTGGGAATACCAGGTGCTGTAAGCTTTTCTCATTTTTACTTTATACAGGGGGCGCTCCACTTCACGATTAATTTAAATCTATCACTCCCCTTCCATTTTACTATTTTATATATATATTTTTTTTTCTCTCATTCATAAAGGCAGCTTTTAGAAACCGTTTTACTCTAAATACTTCCTGGTAATTCTAGGTGCTGTAAGCTGTTCGTGCCTTTATTCCACCAGGGCGCGATCTTCTCACAAACTTGAAGACTGTCACTCCCCATTCACGTTTTACAACTTATTGTTAATGATAAAGAGACAGCTTTTTACACACAGTTTTAAACAAAGTACTGATATCATTCCTCTTCAACTGACCGCTTTGTTTTCTATGCAAAAACCACTTTGCCACAGAAGACTCGATATTATTGGCATAGCAAGTTCTGCTCTTCTCCTTTCAAAACTTGCTAAAAGCTGTATTTAAAAGAACAGATTGGCCGGGGTAATTCACACCCTTCAATGCCAGCTTAATGTTTAGGTTAGTGGGAATCACAGAGGAATTAGGGATGGAAACTTCTTTGCTGGTGGTAGAAGCGGTCTGGTGAATTTTTAGAGAGAAGAGGCCGTCGATGTTTGAATGTAGAAAATTGTTCTGGCTGCAGCCTGCAGTATGGACTTATTGGTGTGTGTAGCTCCCAGTGTTCTGACAGCGCGACGTTTTGGGGAAGCATGTGATTCAGCAGCTACCAGTGGGCTTCGTGCGGCGGAGATTTTGTGGCTGTTAGCGGAGTTGATAACAGAGGGTCGTTAAGAGAAGCCTGCATGCAGTAGGCAAAGGAGTAATGTTTGCCGGCGGGGGACGTGCGGCGATTAACCTGTGCGGTAGTGAAAAGGAGTTAAAAAGAAGGAAGTGTGCGGATGCGGAAAGAATGGAATAATTGTGGTAGGCTGCCGGCTGAGTAGTTTGGTGAATGTTTGGTGTGGGTCCGGCGCTGCCGATTGGATGGTGGGGCTGCAGTGTGAGTCAGATAAAAAAAATAAAAAACCAGGAGTTGGATCCAATGGGACTAACTGGCATGTATAGACGCGTGTAATGCAAAAGGGCTGTTTTTGGTAGCATCTCTCGCTTACGGCCATACCACCCTGAACACGCCCGATCTCATCTGATCTCGGAAGCTAAGCAGGGTAGGGTCTGGTTAGTACTTGGATGGGAGACCACCTGGGAATACCAGGTGCTGTAAGCTTTTCTCATTTTTACTTTATACAGGGGGCGCTCCACTTCACGATTAATTTAAATCTATCACTCCCCTTCCATTTTACTATTTTATATATATATTTTTTTTTTCTCTCATTCATAAAGGCAGCTTTTAGAAACCGTTTTACTCTAAATACTTCCTGGTAATTCTAGGTGCTGTAAGCTGTTCGTGCCTTTATTCCACCAGGGCGCGATCTTCTCACAAACTTGAAGACTGTCACTCCCCATTCACGTTTTACAACTTATTGTTAATGATAAAGAGACAGCTTTTTACACACAGTTTTAAACAAAGTACTGATATCATTCCTCTTCAACTGACCGCTTTGTTTTCTATGCAAAAACCACTTTGCCACAGAAGACTCGATATTATTGGCATAGCAAGTTCTGCTCTTCTCCTTTCAAAACTTGCTAAAAGCTGTATTTAAAAGAACAGATTGGCCGGGGTAATTCACACCCTTCAATGCCAGCTTAATGTTTAGGTTAGTGGGAATCACAGAGGAATTAGGGATGGAAACTTCTTTGCTGGTGGTAGAAGCGGTCTGGTGAATTTTTAGAGAGAAGAGGCCGTCGATGTTTGAATGTAGAAAATTGTTCTGGCTGCAGCCTGCAGTATGGACTTATTGGTGTGTGTAGCTCCCAGTGTTCTGACAGCGCGACGTTTTGGGGAAGCATGTGATTCAGCAGCTACCAGTGGGCTTCGTGCGGCGGAGATTTTGTGGCTGTTAGCGGAGTTGATAACAGAGGGTCGTTAAGAGAAGCCTGCATGCAGTAGGCAAAGGAGTAATGTTTGCCGGCGGGGGACGTGCGGCGATTAACCTGTGCGGTAGTGAAAAGGAGTTAAAAAGAAGGAAGTGTGCGGATGCGGAAAGAATGGAATAATTGTGGTAGGCTGCCGGCTGAGTAGTTTGGTGAATGTTTGGTGTGGGTCCGGCGCTGCCGATTGGATGGTGGGGCTGCAGTGTGAGTCAGATAAAAAAAATAAAAAACCAGGAGTTGGATCCAATGGGACTAACTGGCATGTATAGACGCGTGTAATGCAAAAGGGCTGTTTTTGGTAGCATCTCTCGCTTACGGCCATACCACCCTGAACACGCCCGATCTCATCTGATCTCGGAAGCTAAGCAGGGTAGGGTCTGGTTAGTACTTGGATGGGAGACCACCTGGGAATACCAGGTGCTGTAAGCTTTTCTCATTTTTACTTTATACAGGGGGCGCTCCACTTCACGATTAATTTAAATCTATCACTCCCCTTCCATTTTACTATTTTATATATATATTTTTTTTTCTCTCATTCATAAAGGCAGCTTTTAGAAACCGTTTTACTCTAAATACTTCCTGGTAATTCTAGGTGCTGTAAGCTGTTCGTGCCTTTATTCCACCAGGGCGCGATCTTCTCACAAACTTGAAGACTGTCACTCCCCATTCACGTTTTACAACTTATTGTTAATGATAAAGAGACAGCTTTTTACACACAGTTTTAAACAAAGTACTGATATCATTCCTCTTCAACTGACCGCTTTGTTTTCTATGCAAAAACCACTTTGCCACAGAAGACTCGATATTATTGGCATAGCAAGTTCTGCTCTTCTCCTTTCAAAACTTGCTAAAAGCTGTATTTAAAAGAACAGATTGGCCGGGGTAATTCACACCCTTCAATGCCAGCTTAATGTTTAGGTTAGTGGGAATCACAGAGGAATTAGGGATGGAAACTTCTTTGCTGGTGGTAGAAGCGGTCTGGTGAATTTTTAGAGAGAAGAGGCCGTCGATGTTTGAATGTAGAAAATTGTTCTGGCTGCAGCCTGCAGTATGGACTTATTGGTGTGTGTAGCTCCCAGTGTTCTGACAGCGCGACGTTTTGGGGAAGCATGTGATTCAGCAGCTACCAGTGGGCTTCGTGCGGCGAAGATTTTGTGGCTGTTAGCGGAGTTGATAACAGAGGGTCGTTAAGAGAAGCCTGCATGCAGTAGGCAAAGGAGTAATGTTTGCCGGCGGGGGACGTGCGGCGATTAACCTGTGCGTTAGTGAAAAGGAGTTAAAAAGAAGGAAGTGTGCGGATGCGGAAAGAATGGAATAATTGTGGTAGGCTGCCGGCTGAGTAGTTTGGTGAATGTTTGGTGTGGGTCCGGCGCTGCCGATTGGATGGTGGGGCTGCAGTGTGAGTCAGATAAAAAAAATAAAAAACCAGGAGTTGGATCCAATGGGACTAACTGGCATGTATAGACGCGTGTAATGAAAAAGGGCTGTTTTTGGTAGCATCTCTCGCTTACGGCCATACCACCCTGAACACGCCCGATCTCGTCTGATCTCGGAAGCTAAGCAGGGTAGGGTCTGGTTAGTACTTGGATGGGAGACCACCTGGGAATACCAGGTGCTGTAAGCTTTTCTCACTTTTACTTTATACAGGGGGCGCTCCACTTCACGATTAATTTAAATCTATCACTCCCCTTCCATTTTACTATTTTATATATATTATTTTTTTTTCTCTCATTCATAAAGGCAGCTTTTAGAAACCGTTTTACTCTAAATACTTCCTGGTAATTCTAGGTGCTGTAAGCTGTTCGTGCCTTTATTCCACCAGGGCGCGATCTTCTGACAATCTTGAAGACTGTCACTCCA